>NC_083712.1:7783641-8086045 GCF_033118175.1 Dama dama | reverse complement strand
CCTTAGGTTCCATCGATAGAGCTCCTTTAGTGCCTTGTTTCCATCTGAGTTTGGCCAATGGGAGAAACCCGGAACATAGCAGAGGTGAGAGGAAAAGCATCCACATTTCTCTTTCAATTTCTCCCAGTTTCACAGTGAAGTGCTAAGGTGGCCGCATCCTTCCAAGGAAATTGCTTTTGCTGAGATGTGTGTTGAGGTGGCCTGGCATGCCCATCCTAGCTCTCGTTTCACTGGACTACCCGGTAGTCCTCGTGTTGGCTGCTTCAGGACTGGTATGAAAACTGCCTTCTGAACTTAGCCTCCAGTTGCTTCAACTTCTTGGGTTGATTTCTTGAACATTTCCAGTGTACCCTTCATTATTTGAATTCTTCCCATTAAATTCTCTTCAGTTAAATCATCTGAATAGAAATGTTCTTTGTCTCATGTCCCTGACTCTGACCAGAGTTCACACAATATTTACTCAGTAAATGTTGCAGTGGAAGATATATTTTAGTTTCACCATTGTTGGATGCTAAAAGGGCCATTGAATCACCATCCTTCTGGGTCATGGATCACTTGATGACTACACACAGGAGTCAGAGATGAACATTACTAGCATTATTGCATATAAAATCAGATTTGATATGTGACTTAGATATGTTATTCTTCCCCTTTTTTTGAGAATTGCAATCACCCAGACTCAACAGAGCAGTGAGATAATCTTTGCTCCCTCCTCACCTTTCCAGAGCCATAACCAAGCAGCCTGTCTGATTGAGATGGGACATTGGTATCAATTACAAAAAGAAAAGCATGCTTTCTGTTGATGATGAGGTACCTGTAATGATCTTTAAGGTCATGTCATCAGTTGCTATTCACCCTGCCAGGGTAAGTACACAGCAGTATATGGAAAGGATCTGAACTGTCCTTCAAAATCACCACTGCTACACTTACTTCAAGACATCTTCAGCATGAGATAAAGATATTGTACCACGTACTGTACAGGGGGGTGGGTACAAAAAAGCGCAAACAATTGTAGAGGATTCACACACATAATGTATGCCAGGTGTGAACTAACTTATGTGATTTGACACAGGAACACACGTTCACATCTTTGAAAGTTTTCAACTTGATGGTTCATATTTAAAGGACTTACTGTATGTGAATGTATTTTTGCTGTTTGCAGGAACATAAATGGAGGATGTTATGCTACTGAAATAAGGTAGATAGAGGGGAAAAAAAGACAAATATTGTATCACATACATGTTGAATATATTAGAAAAAAAGTAAAACAAACTTGTGAATTAAAATAAAAGAAGCAAACTCACAGATATAAAGACCAAACCAGTGGTTACCAGCGGGGACAAGCAAGCAGGGGAAGGCTATATACATTAGAGGAAATAGTAGCTATTATGGGAATATATAAAATCATGTGTATGAATCTTTTGCAAATGTTGAAGCTCTACTGAATTTAAAGAATCTTTCACTCAATATAAAATGTAATGTAATACATGCCTGCGTAGTAAGTCGCTTCAGTTGTGTTACCCTATGGACTATAGCCTACCAGGCCCCACTGTCCATGGGGATTATGCAGGCAAAAATACTGGAGTGGGTTGACATTCCCTCCTCCAAGGGTATATCTATCTATCTATCTATCTATCTATCTATCTATCTATCTATATGTGTATATATATGTGTATATATATGTGTATATATATATATGCAAAGGCACTATATGTGATCTTCCTATGGAACTTGTAGGCATGTGTGTGTGTGAAGAAAGTAGTGATAAGTGAAGAAACAAAAATTCAAAAGAAGAATCTAGGAATGAAATTTTTCTTTCACAAAGAAAGAAAATCACAGGTGAACTTGCTGTCTGGTCAGGCCAGAGTGAAGATGCATCTCTTCTGAACAAGATACTTATGGATTTACTACTGTACAACAAAGGAGAGCCTGTATCTGGTGGAGGAAGAATATACCAAAGGAGGAACACAAGGACAGCAGAAAGCTACAAATTATTAAACTTGGAATCAGGACATTGTATACTGTACACAGCATCCAGCACAAGAGATAATGTACTCTATCATTGTTCAAAAGCTATCAAACAATGAGAGCAGAACTAATTTAAAGGGCTTCTGAGAACAGAACCATGCCAACTGCACATGTTGTATGTTCCTGAAGTCTGCAATTCACAACACAGATGTCAGCAGAGCTGGCAATGGGGGTAGGGAGGGAAATGAAATCTTCCTAAATCTTACAAAAGAAAATGGAAAAGAAGAAGGAAAAACCAGTCCCAAAGCAAGGGTTAAGCCCTGTGCACTGTGCAGTGTGTATGCTCAGTCGCTCAAGTGTGCCCGACTCTTTGCAACCCCATAGACTCTAGCCCACCAGGCTCTTCCATGGGAATTTTCCTGGCAAGAACACTGGAGTAGGTTGCCATTTCCTCCTCCAGGCAATTGCTTATGAGATTGCCCTACAGGGGAATCCACCTGTCTAGATGAATTTTGTAGGACTTTCAATTACAAGTGAAGGAGAAAATGTTTTGTTCCAGGAAAAAAGTAGTAAAGGTAAATATTTAGCAAGGATTCACTATAAGAATGGTACTCAAGCTTCTTCTCTTTTTTGTTTTATATCTCATGGAAATATTTGAAAGGCTAATATTAACATAGATCCTCAATAAAATAATACACCCATACAAATCTTAAATAGCTATCAACATGGAGAAGGAAATGGCAACCCACTCCAGTGTTCTTGCCTGGAGAATCCCAGGGATGGCAGAGTCTGCTGGGCTGCCGTCTATGGGATCGCACAGAGTTGGACACGACTGAAGCAAATTAGCAGTAGCAGCAGCAGCAGCAATGTGCTTGAATACTGAGAGAAGGTTACACAGCTGGGAGAAGGGTTTGGTTACAGGTTAGCAAGAAAATATACAAAATCAATGTCCCCACAGCCCCGCGCAGAAAAGACAAATTTGAAATGCACGAAAATACATTTTATACAGAAAGTAAAAAAAAAAAAAAAAACTATCAACAAATCCATATGCAAGTGGTTCTCAGAATGCCCATCTCTAATGATAATATCTCTTGTATATGGATCAGCTTCATTATACACCTGAAGATGTGTCTTTGTATTCATGTGTGAGGAGTAGAATTCTTGCCTTTCTTGGTTCTTCTGTACCAGTTATAGCTCCATCAGATATTGTTCAGAAGGTCAATGAAATTTTAATAACTCTGTTGTCCAGGAAATTAGTTGAATTTGAAACTGACATTGAAAACAGAAAGGATTGCATGTGCATATTTTGAGCAAAGTACAAATTGTCAGCATCAGATTCAGACTTTACTAAAATTTACTCTTGACTAAAAATAAAGAAAAGCTAT
Source organism: Dama dama (assembly GCF_033118175.1). NCBI lineage: Eukaryota > Metazoa > Chordata > Mammalia > Artiodactyla > Cervidae > Dama > Dama dama. The sequence continues at coordinate 8,082,692 of NC_083712.1, read as the reverse complement.
GACAAACCTAGACAGCATATTAAAAAGCAAAGACATTACTTTGCTGACAAAGATCCGTCTAGTCAAAGCTATGGTTTTTCCAGTAGGCATGTATGGATGTGAGAATGGACTATAAAGAAAGCTGAGAGCCAAAAATATTGATGCTTTTGAAATGTGGTGTTGCAGAAGACTCTTGAGAGTCCCTTGGACTGTAAAGAGATCCAACCAATCCATCCTAAAGGAAATCAGTCCTGAGTTTTCATTGAAAGGACTGATGCTGAAGCTGAAGCTCCAATACTTTGGCCACCTGATGCAAAGAACTGACTCATTGGAAAAGACCCTGATGCTGGGAAAGACTGAAGGCAGGAACAAAAGAGTATGACGGAGGTTGAGATGGTAGGATGGACTCAATGGACTTGAGTTTGAGTGGACTCTGGGAATTGGTGATGGACAGGGAGGCCTGGCATGCTGCAGTCCATGGGGTCACAAAGAGTCAGAGACAACTGAGCGACTGAACTGAACTGAAAACAGAATCAACTGAACTAAAAGTTAGAATCACAGAGGCATCTTTCTGGTTTGAATATGCCTCTGTGTTCTCCACCTCTGATTAAGAAAGTTCATTGCTTCTCTCTAAGCTGAGAAAGATAACCACATTTCTAGCAGAATATGAAAAGTAGAGACCCACTCTTAAAGCAAATCTCAGAAGGACTTAGGAGCAGTAGCCATGAGTGTGACATTGGGAATCAGCCCTCTTGAGATTCACTGGAACACCTGGGATCAAAGGAAATCATATGTCTCAGTCTTATTCTCCATAATTTCAAACCTCTATTTGTCCTAAAACTTTATGAAGACACACAAAAAATTTAAACTTGAAATTCTGATGAGAGATTGATTTTATGTTTTCCTTTTTGGGCTTCCCTGGTGACTCAGAGATTAAAGCGTCTGCCTCCAATGCGGGAGACCCGGGTTCAGTCCCTGGGTTGGCAAGATCCCCTGGAGAAGGAAATGGTAACCCACTTCAGTATTCTTGCCTGGAGAATCCCATGGACGGAGAAGCCAGGCCACCGGGCCGCAAAGAGTCGGATACGACTGAGCGACTTCACTTTCACTTTCTTTTTCTTTTGTACTGAAACTGTCTCCTATCCAAAATCCGGAGCTCTTCTCAGTGTCTTTCTTGATTAATGTAGATATCTTGGGCAGTTCAGCTGTGAACAAGATTCTGAAACTGAAAAGTGATTGCAAACACCTTTTGTGTAGGTAATTTGAGTCCTTAAAAAAAAAAAAAAAAAAAAAAAAAAAGAATCAGTGACTAACTCTTGAAGTTTCAGCTAGAGATAGAGGTTCCTCTAAAGGAACAGTGAATCTTGTCTTTTGCCATTTGGCTAATACGCCTCAGGGTAGGGTAGGGTTTGAATTCCTGCCTTCACAAACCCTGTTGACTGCTGTTTCAGTTGTAAATAGCTGCTGTTCCTCAAACTGAAGAGCCAGTTTGTCTTTCCTTCCTTCACTATTTTGTTAAACTGCTGGGGTCCAGCCTTGGCAGGATCCAGGGGATACCCTCAGGATGAACGGCTTCGGCGAGAGAGAGAGGACACGTGAGACCAGCCTTGATAGGGCCAAGTCTGCGAGGGAGAGAGAGAGAGAGAGAATGACCAGACGGGGGTGTTTGCAGGGTCTGACAGAGTCTGGCAATGCTTTATTTTTTACTGTGGCTTTTATACCCTAAATTAGTACATTTCTAAGGGGAAGATAGTTTAACATTACATCAGCTTGTTCTTCATGAAACCAGGGTGTTTTCTGCATACTTCTTTGTTTATGAGGGTCTTGTACATTATCTTCTGGCCTTGGGGCCTATTGACATTTTACGACCTAGGTGAATGCAAAGCTGTTTTCCATAATCTATTCTTTAATGAACACAAAGGTCCGTCCTTTTGCAGAAGTTATCAGTTAAATTTATCTAAAAGGTTTACCACACAAAGAATCTGCAGCTCCAGGGAGGCAGCCCCTGTTTAGCATTCCTGGTTAAAATTAACAATTTTAAACTCTTATTTTTCTAAATCTTTAACTATAACCACTTTTAGAATAATATTTTTATGTTCTCTGATAGGGCTTCCTCACCCCCGAAGGGCTCTGTGCCTACTAGGGCCTTTGTGTGATCAGGTTCTTTATGCTGTTTTATGATTAGGGTATTATAAGCAATCATGCATATTAGTACCAAGGGCATAAACACATTTGCCAAACAAACTAAAATACCAGCAAAGGAGTTTAAATTGAAACACTCCTTTCACCCTGGATAATCTCATAAAATACCACCACCTGGGAAACTTATTGATTAAAGTTCTAAATTGACTCTTATTTGGAAAGAAATCGGGGAAGGCCTTCTGCCTGTGTCACAGAAATTAGGGAGTAGTCTATTGAAGCAGGCATCAGAAAGACAGAGATCATCTTTAAGGTGAGCGCCGGGGGCAGCTTTTCAGAATCCCCGAAAACCTGATCCGCCTTGCCCATCAGGTTTTCTCCCTGGTGACCTTGTCATGGGTGGGATCTCGTGTGCGGCTCCGGCATTAAACATTCTCAGCTTTCCCTAAGTCAGTGCTTTCCCTGTTCTCATCAGGTTTTGGTTAGTCATGGAACTAATTGAAAGGTGGAAATTGAAAAATTTCCAAAGATGCCTTCTGTGCCTCCACGGTTTGACCTCCATCCTCCATGCTGTCTTACCTCTCTGCCCGGTCCTTGACTGACACACTCTACTTTCGTTACTTACTGACATTGCTATTGTGACAACAAGATTGCAAACCCTTGTGAGCAGAGGTGTGATTTCCACAGCTAGCAGAGTCCCTGGAGATGAGAACTGAGAATAAATGTATGCTACATAATTTAAGGAGTGTGCAGTGTGTATTTAATTCAGTGACTACAACAAATCTTAGTTTCCCCCAGCACTTCATTGAACACATAATCTCATCCTTCAAAACTGGAAGTCTACAGGGAGAGGATATGGAATGAGTGACTAACTTGTTTAAAAACCACAGGAAAGAAAACAGAATGAGAGTAATTATTCACAGGAAACAGCACTGAGTACGTAATATGTGCCAGCATGAGGCTTAGCCTTCAACAAGCATTAACTCTGTTAATCCTCACAAGCTCTGTGGGTTCTTAGTATTAATACCTTCATTTTGCAAATGGGAAACTGAACAAGTAGAGATTAAATAACTTTTCCTGGTTCCTATAGTTTATAAATTGTGGGGCTGGGATCAAACAGATTACTAGACAGTCTTTGATAACATCCTGCTTAGGAAAGAAATGTGAAGTCCACACATTGCTGTCTATTCTCTTCATATAATGATATTCATTCATGCATTAATCCATTCATTCCTCCATCCATATAGTTATCAAATATTCAGAGAAAATCTTTTTGCCACTCTGTGGTCAATGGAGAAAGTTTAAGAAAAAGATAAAAGGTGGTTTTGTTCCTTCAAATATTTCTGTCTCTTGGTGAGAAGGATGAGGCTTAGAAGTTGTAAAATCAGATTTTAAATAATTTAAAATGAATGAAAATGATGTTGAAAACTGGAAGGGAGTAGACCTTTCACTACTCAAAAAACTATAATACAAAGGACACAGTTGTAGTTTATCAACTGAACAGATATTTATAGAGGACATCTATATTCCAGGTTTTTGGATACATTCTGACATTAAATTAGTGAGCCAAGTCAAACATGGACCATAGACCTGGCCCTCATGACACTGAGAATACTGGGGATAATATAATCATGAGTCAATAACAGTGATAATATTAAAATGACAGTTGCAAAATTTCTATGAACTAAAGTTATATGATATTGTGAGAACATATGCTAAGAGGATGTGACTTTAAGAGATCAGTCATGGAGGCACTGAAAATGCAAAAGGATATATATATATAACTAAGTCCCAAAAAACTCTGAGACTGAAAATTAGCAGATTAAAATAGATTATATCTTACCCACAGAGAAATAACAAATAACTTGGTAGAGCATCCATTTGTACTAACAAACTAAAAGAAGCCAGACAATAATATATTTTAAGTGCTGAAAGCAAATATCTGTCTTTCTACATTCATACTCAAATGATTTTTTCTTTGAGAATGGACAAGTGATATTCTCAGATAACTAGAAAGAGAGGTACTTTCACTGAAAGAACTGATGAAGGGTTTATAACATGCAGAAGAAAACTGAACCATAAATGAAGAGTGGGAGCAAAGAGAATTGTGAGAGAAACATTGATAAACCTCACTATAGTTAAAGGAATATGGATATGAAATCATGTTTAATATAGTTATAATTCTAATCACACATGATATAGATAATATTTAAACTTCATTATTAAAAATTTATTGTGAATGATGCATTCTCTATCTGTAAATGAAAGCTTATAATTTAGAAGCAGAATGTATTCATAATTAATATATCCTAAGTTCCTTTAATTATTTAATAGCAAAATAGATACACTGATTAACAAAGATTAAGTTAAGACAAGAATGCATATATGATGTAAGTGAATTTATTAAACACAGAAAATAGAATGGGTCATAATCAAATAAGGATTAAAAGGAAAAGAAACATAAAATATGCTTTAATTCACACTAGGTAGATGGGAAAAAAACACACACACACACAAAGAAAATTTGTGAAAAGCGCAAACTAAGTTGTTAGAAAATATTCAAAAGTGTCAATATCCACAATAAAATAAAGAGCACAGTGATTAAAAGGACTCAGGACCTGAAAATGAAATAGTCAAAATATACATAATAAGCATAACAAAACAAAAACAATAAAATACTGCTGAATACATGTGAATATCAGACAAATTTGACTTTTAGACTTTATACATGATAAAAGGGATAGAAACTATAAATGATAAAAGGAATAATACTACCTCAGTACTTGACATTATCTAGTAATAAAACCTCAATATTTTAAAATATAGAAAAATAGGCAAATCTACATTATGTTTCTCCATTTTTATATATGAAAATTCAAACAATTGTAAGGATACTGAAGATCTGGGGAAAAAGCCACTATGTGGACATAACAGAACTCTGTTCTGCTCAATTCTTATCTCTTATTAACACTTTTCAGCATCATAGGTTTTCCCCCAGGTATGCCTCAGGAGGAGATGCCAAAAATGAGCCGTAGACTCCATGATATGGAGAAGTGCACTATATGAGTTTTTAAATATAAGAAACAAAACTAAGGTCATGGTATCCTGTTCCATTCAGTTCAGTTCTGTCGCTCAGTCATGTCCAACTCCTTGCAACCCCATGAATCACAGGACGCCAGGCCTCCCTGTCCATCACAAACTCCCGGAGTTTACTCAAACTCATGCCCATCGAGTCGGTGATGCCACCCAGCCATCTCATCCTCTGTTGTCCCCTTCTCCTCCTGCCCCCAATCCCTCCCAGCATCAGGGTCTTTTCCAGTGAGTCAACACTTCGCATGAGGTGGCCAAAGTACTGGAGTTTCAGTTTCAGCATCAGTCCTTCCAATGAACACCCAGGGCTGATCTCCTTTAGGATGGACTGGTTGGATCTCCTTGCAGTCCAAGGGACTCGCAAGAGTCTTCTCCAACACCACAGTTCAAAAGCATCAATTTTTTGGTGCTCAGCTTTCTTCAGAGTCCAACTCTCACATCCATACATGACCACTGGAAAAACCATAGCCTTGACCAGACAGACCTTTGTTGGCAAAGTAATGTCTCTCTCTCTTTTTTTAATATGCTATCTAGTTTGGTCATAACTTTCCTTCCAAGGAATAAGCGTCTTTTAATTTCATGGCTGCAGTCATCATCTGCAGTGATTTTGGAGCCCCCAAAAATAAAGTCTGACATTGTTTCCACTGTCTTCCCATCTATTTCCCATGAGGTGATGGGACCAGATGCCATGATCTTAGTTTTCTGAATGTTAAGCTTTAAGCCAACTTTTTCACTCTCCTCTTTCACTCTCATTAAGAGGCTTTTTAGTTCCTCTTCACTTTCTGTCAGGAGGGTGGTGTCATCTGAATATCTGAGGTTATTGATATTTCTCCTGGCAATCTTGATTCCAGCTTGTGCTTCTTTCAGCCCAGCGTTTCTCATGATGTACTCTGCATGTAAGTTAAATAAGCAGGGTGGCAATATGCATTACTTCATAGCATATAGATGGGGAAACAATGGAAACAGTGACAGACTTTATTTTCTTGGGCTCCAAAATCACTGCAAATGTTGACTACAGCCATGAAATTATTATTTTTTTTCTTTCTTTTTTTTTTATTAGTTGGATGCTAATTACTTCACAACATTTCAGTGGGTTTTGTCATACATTGATATGAATCAGCCATAGAGTTACACGTATTCCCCATCCCGATCCCCCCTCCCACCTCCCTCTCCACCCGATTCCTCTGGGTCTTCCCAGTGCACCAGGCCCGAGCACTTGTCTCATGCATCCCACCTGGGCTGGTGATCTGTTTCACCATAGATAGTATACATGCTGTTCTTTTGAAACATCCCACCCTCACCTTCTCCCACAGAGTTCAAAAGTCTGTTCTGTATTTCTGTGTCTCTTTTTCTGTTTTGTATATAGGGTTGTCGTTACCATCTTTCTAAATTCCATATATATGTGTTAGTATGCTGTAATGTTCTTTATCTTTCTGGCTTACTTCACTCTGTATAATGGGCTCCAGTTTCATCCATCTCATTAGAACTGGTTCAAATGAATTCTTTTTAATGGCTGAATAATATTCCATGGTGTATATGTACCACAGCTTCCTTATCCATTCATCTGCTGATGGACATCTAGGTTGTTTCCATGTCCTGGCTATTATAAACTGTGCTGCGATGAACATTGGGGTGCACGTGTCTCTTTCAGATCTGGTTTCCTCAGTGTGTATGCTCAGAAGTGGGATTGCTGGGTCATATGGCAGTTCTATTTCCAGTTTTTTAAGAAATCTCCACACTGTTCTCCATAGTGGTACAGCCATGAAATTAAAAGACACTTGTTCCTTGGAAGAAAAGCTATGACAAACCTAGACAGCATATTAAAAAGCAGAGATATTACTTTGCCAACAAAGGTCCATCTAGTCATATCTATGGTTTTTCCAGTAGTCATGTACAGATGTGACAGTTAGACCAGAAAGAAAGCTGAGTATCAAAGAAATGGTGCTTTTGAACTGTGGTGTTGGAGAAGACTTTTGAGAGTCACTTGGACTGCAAGGAGATCCAACCAATCAATCCTAAAGAAAATCAGTCTGGAATAGTCATTGAAAGAACTGATGCTGAAGCTCAAATACTTTGGCCACCTGATGCAAACAACTGACTCATTGGAAAAGACCCTGATGCTGGGAAAGATGGAAGGCAGGAGGAGAAGGGGATGACAGAGGATGAAATGGTTGGGTGCCAGCACTGATTCGATGAATTCGAGTTTGAGCAAGCTCCAAAAGTTGGTGATAGACAGGGAAGCCTGGCAGACTGCAGTCCATGGGGTCACAAAGAATTGGACATGACAGAGTGACTGAACTAGCGGACTAACTGATAAAACCAAAAGACCTGTTCTTATAGCTCAGGGAGGGCTGTCAATATTCTGAAATAACTTAAATGGGAAAGCAGTTTGAAAAATGTAGATACATGGATTTGTATAACTGAGTCACTTTGCTGTGAAACTAACACAACATTGTTAATCAACTATGCTCCAATATAAACATAATTAAAAAGATGAAAAACATGGCATTGCATGAAGATATTTCTTGTTAGTTATACTGACACTGGTGGCTTTTATAGTAATTAATATTTTGGCTGTGCATTTGAAATAGTTCATAGCAAAAAAAGTGAAACCACAAGACTAGTTTTATGTTAGGGATGTAAATTGGTTTAGAACATAAAAAGAGCAATAAAATATTCAATAGGTTATATAATATTTACATCAAAAGTCTTTTGAGTGAGGAGTATATTGGATCAGTACTATCATGTAAAGGTATGACTTAGAGTAATAACCTGAGATTTCCCAATGTATTCATTCCTATATAATTTGAATAAAATAAAGCAAAAGAAACAAGCTAATAGATAAATACATGCATAGTTGACAAGGTCCTGGAAAAGAGATTGGAAAACATTAAGCTCTGGAAATCTAACAAATTGCCATTGCTCTAGCATCATTTTGTAGCTGTGTCTGTTAAAAATCTGTAATCTTATAGGAAATGTGGATGGAATAATCTGTCCCTAATTAATTTTATAGAACAAAGCCAATGCTATTTGATCTTCTGTTTTAATTCATATGTGGTATTATTTTAGTACACTGAGTCATAGCTAACAATTAAAAAAAAATTCTTCCAAGTTTCATAAGGTGAATTGCAAAAGAAAGAGAATAGTCCATAGACAAAGTGATTTGTTAATTTAAAGTGCTAACTAATTGATCAGAGAAAATGGATATACTACATACTTGTGGCCAAATGTCTACTCTATTTGGCAAATATATTCTCTTGAACCATTCTCCTCATTGCTTTTTTAACATCTTTGTTTCAAAGGCTGTTGATCAAAGGGTTTAGCATAGGACTCAAAAAGATGTAAATCACAGCAAGAATTTTACCCTCTTCAACAGCTGTCTCAGAAGAGGGCCTCAGACACATGCAGAACAGTGTCCCATAAAAGACACTGACAGCTGTCAGATGGGACCCACAGGTAGAGAAGAACTTTCATCTCCCTTCTGCAGAGCGAATACGAAGAATGGCTGGGAAGGTGAAAATGTAGGAGATGAGGATTATGGTGAGAGAACATGTGAGGTTGGAACCAGTCCCCACAAACATGGCAGTCTCTTTGACGTAAGTATCAGAGCAGGCCAGGACTAAGAGAGGTGAGTCTGCACAGTAAAAGTGGTTGATTTCATTGGGTCCACAGAAGGTGAGATGGAGCATCAGGATGGTCTGGGTAAGACCATTTGCAAAGCCATAAATATAAGGAGCAGCAACGAGAGGGAGGCAGACACCTTGGGACATCTTGCTGGCATATAACTAGGGTTTGCAGATGGCTACATAGTGATTGTAAGCCATCGCTGTGAGCATATAATAATCTGCAATCCCCAAGGCAATGAAAAAGTGGAACTGTGTAAAGCAGCCAAGGAAGGAAATGTTTTTCCTCTTGGATAAGAAATGAACCAGCATCTGAGGAGTGACATTGGTGGCATAACAGAGATCTACAAAGGAGAGGTGGCTGAGGAAGAAGTACATTGGAGTCTGAAGCTTTGAGTCAGTTCTGATTAACAAAATCATGCCCACATTGCCGACAACTGTGATCATGTAGATGACTAGGGAGACCACAAAAAGGACAGGCTGCAAGTCAGCTCGATCTGCCAGTCCCAGGAGGATAAACTCAGTCACCTCTGTGTAGTTTTCCTTTAACATTGTGTTTGCTCAGCTTTCAGTGAGATCTAATGTAAAGGAAATAAAAATGAATTTGTCTTTTATCATTTTTCCATTGTTCACATCATTTCATCTGATGCCTACTCCTCTCAAACTTGTAAATACTTATGGCATAAAGAAGAAATCTGACAGACATCCTTGGTAATACAGTGGTTAAAACTTCACCTTCCAATGCAGAGGATAAGAGTTTGATCCCCAGTTAGGGATCTAAGATATCACATGCCTCTTGGCAAACAATATTATAAGAAATTCAGTAAAGACTTAAGAAATGGTCTACATCAAAAAAAAATTCTTTAAAAACAGAAATCTTTAATCCATTTTGAGTTTATTTTTGTGTATGGTGTTAGAAAGTGTTCTAGTTTCATTCTTTTACAAGTGGTTGACCAGTTTTCCCAGCACCACTTGTTAAAGAGGTTGTCTTTTTTCCATTGTATATCCTTGCCTCCTTTGTCAAAGATAAGGTGTCCATAGGTTCGTGGATTCATCTCTGGGCTTTCTACTCTGTTCCATTGATCTATATTTCTGTCTTTGTGCCAGTACCATAGTGTCTTGATGACTGTGGCTTTGTAGTAGAGTCTGAAGTCAGGCAGGTTGATTCCTCCAGTTCCATTCTTTCTCAAGATTACTTTGGCTATTCGAGGTTTTTTGTATTTCCATACAAATTGTGAAATTCTTTGTTCTAGTTCTGTGAAAAATACTGTTGGTAGCTTGATAGGGATTGCATTGAATCTATAGATTGCTTTGGGTAGAATAGCCATTTTGACAATATTGATTCTTCCAATCCATGAACACGGTATGTTTCTCCATCTGTTTGATAAATAAATGCTGGAGAGGGTGTGGAGAAAAGGGAACCCTCTTACACTGTTGGTGGGAATGCAAACTAGTACAGCCACTATGTAAAACAGTGTGGAGATTTCTTAAAAAACTGGAAATAGAACTGCCATATGACCCAGCAATCCCACTTCTGGGCATACACACTGAGGAAACCAGATCTGAAAGAGACACGTGCACCCCAATGTTCATCGCAGCACTGTTTATAATAGCCAGGACATGGAAGCAACCTAGATGCCCATCAGCAGATGAATGGATAAGGAAGCTATGGTACATATACACCACGGAATATTACTCAGCCGTTAAAAAGAATTCATTTGAATCAGTTCTAATGAGATGGATGAAACTGGAGCCCATTATACAGAGTGAAGTAAGCCAGAAAGATAAAGAACATTACAGCATACTAACACATATATATATGGAACTTAGAAAGATGGTAACGATAACCCTATATGCAAAACAGAAAAAGAGACACAGAAATACAGAACAGACTTTTGAACTCTGTGGGAGAATGTGAGGGTGGGATGTTTCAAAAGAACAGCATGTATACTATCTATGGTGAAACAGATCACCAGCCCAGGTGGGATGCATGAGACAAGTGCTCGGGCCTGGTGCACTGGGAAGACCCAGAGGAATCGGGTGGAGAGGGAGGTGGGAGGGGGGATCGGAATGGGGAATACGTGTAACTCTATGGCTGATTCATATCAATGTATGACAAAACCCACTGAAATGTTGTGAAGTAATTAGCCTCCAACTAATAAAAAAAAATTAAAAAAAAAAAACAAAACAAAAACAGAAATCACCTAGTAAGCATGCATTAATGTTTTCAATATTTAACTTTAAAAGTATAGTTCCTTTCCGCTTCACTGGTGGCTCAAGTCATTAAAGAATCTGCCTACTATGTGGAAGATATGGGTTTGATCCCTGGTTGGGTAAGAGCCCATGAAAAAGGAAATGAGAACCCACTCCAGTAACCTTGCCTGGAGAATTCCATGTACAGAGGATCCTGGCGGGTTACAGTCCATCGGGTCGCAAATGCTTGGACATGACTGAGTGACTAACAACAAAAGGAAGGAGAGTTCCTTTGCATAAAAACAGTCATATTTTCAAATGTGTTTCTGTATTTCTTTTCATAGTTGAAGTTTTTATCTTTCCTACAAATCATTATCATTAATTGGTCACGTTCAATTCCTTTAAACATTGCTTTCCTTTGAAATTATAATCCTTTGATTTCAGTATAATTTTATGTGGTATCTAAAACATCAGCAATTGAAATATTTATTCACAGCGGAGTGAATTTAAGGTGTGGAATAAATAGATCCTTATAGAACCAGTTTCTATCTGCCACTCTAACCTCAAGGTCATTTTCAACCTAGTCCCTCATCCTGTGTTACATGTTCATTTTTTCTACTCTTGCATATCTCCAGAGGCCCTCACATTAACAAATCTTGCTTAACTTTTAACACATCTCTGGATATACTTAGATTATTATATTGCAGCCAATTATTGAGGGCAAAAATTGGTTCATGGGACATAAAAGTAAATAAGTGATTTTCTATAAAAACAGATAAGCATATAATATATAAATAGTATGTGCATATTTTTATACATATTGGTGGTATCAACTATTAAAGGAAGGAGTGATTAAGGGAAAATAATGTATCAAAAATTTCATTTTGGGGGAGGAGACAATTACTTAAAATGACAGACACGACCCCAAACCATAATGATTTTGTTGTAACTCTACCTCATCTTCACTCTTGCAGAGAATAAGAGTAAACTCTATGACAAGAATTCAGCTTCCTTAAATCATGTAAAAGATCACACTGATAATAAAATAATCATATTACCTATAAAACTTAGATAGTAGGTAAGAAATCACAAAGTTCACTTCTCACCTTTTGTGCATTATAAAGGAGACCATGAAGGCCATACTCAAAAAATCTACACTTTCCTTCAATAGCACATAACCAGGTATGTCATTGTTATAAGACTCATTAATAGCTACAAGGTTAGGGGTGGACATGGGTCACGTGTAATTCACTTTGTAAATGAACCACTCCTGCTTTCTTGCCCATTTGAACTATTTCACTATCTACTTGAGATATTTGAACTTATTAACCAGGATGATAAAATGCAAGACAAGTCATTTAAATCTATGAAACCACAATCACTTGGTTTTTCTAAATTCCTAAGATTATAGTTATGGTCATAATAAGCAAACATTCTTTGTTTCTGGTTTGTGTCTTTAATGTCTGTATTTATTCAATCATCAATCAAGACTCCTAATATTTAAAATCTCCATTTAACTTTTACTGCATGGAAGTGAGGCAGTGCAAGCAATGAACATTTAAGATCATTTACCTCAGTACTTTACAGCCATGATCTTTCTTTTCAAAAACAGAACACAATATCTTACACGATTGGGCAAGAAAAACTCAGAAGTAGACAGAAATGGCCTTGGGGACTAATGAGATTTTTGCTCTTGACAACCATACTTATCTTGAGGCTCTGTCTGTGACCTATGATCTATTACTTTTTCCAGTATGATACCCCTCCATGGTACAGTTATAAATTTTTGTACTATGAGAAAAATAAAAGAATTTAAGCCTGCTCATTTTTTTATCTGTATGTTAATGAGGGGTGAGATTTTCACCTAATGAGATCTTGCACTTACCTCTCCATGAGGGAAGTAACCAAAACAACCAATCTAATTCTTATAAATGACTGTTGAATCTGAGTAACATTTTAACATTTCTCAAAGTGAACTGTGTCCTATATTTGATGTGTGTGTTTATGATATGCCTTTTTTGGGGGAAACCTATCACCTTCATCAGGTGAAAGCTAGTGGCAATTAGAGGGGCAGTATAGAAGAAAGTGGGCTTCCCTATGACTCATTTAGTAAAGACTCTGCCTGTAATGTAGGAGACACAGGTTGAATTCCTGGATTGGGAATATCCTCTGGAGGGAATGGCTACCTACTCCAGTATTCTTGCCTGGAGGATCAGAGAAGGATCAGGAGGATCAGGACAGAGAAGCCTGGTGAGTTATAGTCCATGGGGTACCAAATAGTTGTACATGACTGAATGACTCTCCTTTTTTTTTTTTTTCTCACTTTTACAACAGAAAAAACTCAATAAGCAGTAATTACTTAGCTGATAATCTATATAGCACTACTTCTTTTACCCATGTTATAGAGAAAAAGAAGAAAAATAACTATTTAAAAAGAAATCTGCCTAACATAAAATAATAATATCCATGCAGCTTTCAGTGAAGAATGTTTCTCCCATTGTATTTATTCTAAATATGTACTGCTCTTTTCAATATAATTCCAGACAAGCCCATTTATTTTTTTTTGGTAGGGGGACTTCCCTAGTAGCTCAGTTGGTAAAGAATCTGCCTGCAATGAAGGAGACCATGGTTCAATTTCTGGGTCAGGAATATCCGATGGAGAAGTGATAGGCTACCCATGCCAGTATTCTTGGGCTTCCCTGGTGGCTCAGCTGGTAAAGAATCTGCCTGCAATGTGGGAGGCCTGGGTTTAATCCCTGGGTCAGGAAGATCCCCTGGAGAATGGAATGGCTACCCATTCCAGTATTCTGACCTGGAGAATTCCATGGACTGGAGAATTCCATGGACTGGAGAAGTCCATGGGGTCGCAAAGAGTTGGACATGACTGAGTGACTTTCACTTCACCTCACTCTTCAATATAAACTCAGGAATTTTATTAAAATTTATTTAAGAATTGTTAAAAATTTTGCTAATGTATGAGAATACATTTCAGGCCATAATTTTATTTTAGTTGATTAAAATATTTGTTTATAGATTTCACAATATATTTTAACAATACCTAGCTTTACCTGTGAAAGAAGAGTTATTTCCCAGTGACAGCATGGACATGAAGAACCTGAGGAGTTTATACCAGAATTGCCACAGAGGGATCAAATCCCTAGGTCCCACAGAAGGACCAAATCTTTCTCAGAGGAAATCATTTAGATTATAAACAACTACAAGTGTTTTACTCTTTTATAATCTTAAACCCACTGAGAACATAACTTCTTGTCTCTCCACAATATCATCAGGGAATCAAATCTGAAACGGTGAAGCGATAGGATTCATTTTTGTTCTAACTTATGTCTCAATGTCTTGATATTTTGAAACATAACTTGTGGGAAATATTAAGCTCTCCTGTTTACAACATACAAGATAGAAGAGTGCATGATAGAGGAAAACCACTGGATGATCAGACAACGTTTGTTGCATTAGAACTACTTATTTCCTGATTCCGAACCTATTCTTTCTTTTCAAAATTGTATAATAATAAATACATAGCACAGGGAACACTGTGGATATATAGATTATATAAATGTGCTGGTAATTCTTCCTTTGTCAGCCTAGCTCATTTAGACTTATTATCTTTTTTCTCAACTTTTTTTTTTCTTTTGTCCACTTGGCGTTTATTCTTTAGATGCCACCAATAGAACTCCTTTGATATTTAGTTTCCATCAGAGGTTGGCCAATGGGAGAAACCAGGAGCATAACACAAGTGAGAGGAAGGGAAAAAAAAATTCAAATTTCCCTTTAATTGTCTCCCAGTTTCACAGGGAAGTGCTAGGGTGGCTGTATCTTTCCAAGGAAAATTTCAACTGAGGCTTGTGTTGAGAAGGTAGCAGGGGACATTCTTCCTGGATCTAATTTCACTAGACTCCTGACAGTAGCCCTGGTGTTCCCTGTTGCAGGACGGGGATGAAACTGCCTTCTGAACTTACCCTCCAGGTACTTCAACTTCTTAGGCTGACTTCAACACTGCTTGTGTTCCCTTTATTAAATTCTTTCCATCAAATCCTCTTCAGTTAAACCATATGAGTAGAATTCTGTTTTGTGTCATGTCCCTGACTTAGAACAGAGTTCACAAGATAGTTGATAAAAGTTGCAGTGGAAGACACATTTCTGGCTTTATCATTGCTGGATACTACAGAGGCCACTGAATCACAATAATGGATCACTGGCAGACTCACACAGGAGGCAGAAATTAACATTACTAGCATTATTGTGATTAAACTGGGTTCCAAATGTGGCTCAGCCATGCTTTTCTGCCACTTTCTTGAGAACTGGAATCACCCAGACATAGCAGAGCAGTGAGATAACTCTTGTTCCTTTCTCCCCTTTCCGGAGCCATGACCAAGCACCATGTCTGACTGAGAAGAGACATGAATATCAATCATACGAAGGGCATTTTGTACTGATGGTGAGGTACTTGTAATGATATTTTTCATAATGTTATCAATCTCCATTTACCTTACCAGGATAAGTTCATGGGAGTCTGTGGAGAAGATCTGAAGTGTCCTTCAAAATAACTACTGCTTTTACACTTGTTTCCATTCATCCTTGACTCCAAGTAAAGATACTGCACCAGCGTAGTCTATACAGTACAGCGGTGTACCAAAAGCAGAACATCCTGTAGAAGATGCATACACATAAAGTACAGCGGACATGTGAACTAACTTACGTCAATGAACTTGTGAACACACATTCACATCTTTGAAAATTTGCAACTTGATGGTTCGTAGGTAAAGGATTTATCATATATGAATGCAATTTTGCTGTTTGCAGCAACATAGATGGACTCATAGGGCATTATGCTCCCAAAATAAAACAGATAAGAGAAAAAAAGAAACAAAAAACAAATATTGTATGATATCACAGATATGTGGATTGTGAAAAAAAAATGCAACAGACTTGTGAATTAAACAAAACAGAAGCAACTCAGATACAGAGGCAAAACTAGAGGTTACCAATGGGGAGAGGGAAGCAGGGGAATGCAATATTGTGTTGTGGGGAAGGGAGGAGTTATTATGGGAATATAAGAAGTCATGTGTATGGAACTTGAAAATTTTAAAGTACTAAAGAATTTAAAGAATCTTTCACTCAATAAAAAATATAATAGAATTTATATAGCATCCATGGAATTCTCCAGGGAAAAATGCTGTAGTGGGTTGCAATTTTCTTCTCCTTTGATATGTGTGTGTGTGTGTGTGTGTGTGTGTGTGTAAATGCTATATGCAATCATCCTTTGGAGCTTGTAGGTATGTGTCTATGCACACATTTCATGCAAAGCACTGCAAAAAATCATAAATGAGATGCTCCCTCAAACACAAACGTTTCACTTCATTGAAAGCGTGATTCATCTCTACCTATGAGTTTCCTACCAAGATATCACAATCTTCACTGCAGAACAGGAGTTGGCGCTGAGTCACAGGTGCTATGAAAGAGATGTTTAGGAGGTAATACTCTGAAAACAGTGTATAACAGCATCAAGATGGTTTAGAAAAATTTTCAAGATCTTTAACACACAAGAAACCCAAAAGAAAGAATAAGTGATGATAACTGGAACAGAGAAAAATGGAAAGATAAAGATCAAGACATGGAAATTTCAAATGCATAAAGATGTGGCAGGAAACTGAAATAGAGAAGTTCATTTGCAGAATTCATCTGGTACATGTCACTTGATGATTGCCTGTGGGGGTAAAAATGACCTTGACTCACAAGCTCAGTGACTTGTGTGAGATCCAGACATATCCCAACTGAAGCAGGTAGAAGTACTGATAAGTGGACAGAGAGAAAAAAAAAATGTCTAGTAAGAGAACGTATTTACAGAGAAAGAAAAATCACAGTTGATTCGGCTGGCTGTTTAAACTGGAGTGAAGATGAGCATCTTCTGAACAAAGTACTTATGTGTTTACTAGTGCACAGCCATGAAGAGCCTCTTCTGATGGCGGAGTAGCTCAAGGACTGTAGAAGGCTACAAACTGTTAAACCTGGAACTAGGACATTCTACGGTCTTCCCTGGTGGTTCAGATTGTTAAGATTCTGCCTGCAATGCAGGAGACCCATGTTCAATTCCTGGGTTGGAAAGATCCCCGGGAGAAGGGAATGAATGGCAACCCACTCCAGTGTTCTTGCCTAGAGAATCACCATGGACAGAGTGCCTGGTGGGCTACACTATAGACAGAATCCAGTACAAAAGAAAATGTACTCATTGTTCAAAAACTATCAAGCATATCAAGACAATGAGAGCAGACCATAACAGCAAATCTAAGGAGCTTCTGAGAACAGAAACATGTTAACTGCCGGAATCGTACCATTCCTGCAACACAGAGGTCAGGAGGGCTGCCAATATAGGGTAGGGAAGTAAAATGAGTGCTTCCTAAAAATGGAAAAGATCAAGGAGAAATGAGTCCCAAAGCAAGGGGTCAGTGCTTGCGCAGTGTGTGTGCTCAGTTGTTCAGTTAGGTCTGACTCTTTGCGGCTCCATGGGCTGTAGCCGATCAGGTTCCTCTGTCCATGGGATTTTTAGTTGCAAGAATACTGGGGTGCATTGCCATAACCTTCTCCAGGAAAGTGCTTGTGAGATTATCTTAAAGGGGGATCTACCTATCTAGATGCATTTTGTAGGGCATTAACTTGCAAATGAATGAGAAAACAAATATGTCTGAGAAAAGAGCAGTAAAGATAAACTTTTAGCAAAAATTAACTGTAAGAATGGTTCTCAAGCTTACTCTGCATTTTTCCCCTTCATTTTGTTTTATATCTAATGAAAGACTATGAAAGAGTATTAAAACAAAGAATCCTCATTAAAATAAAGCATCCACATCCAATCTTAATAAGAAATCAAAATCAATATGCAAGTGGTTCTTAGATTGTCTGCCTCTAATGATAAGATTCCAATCCCAAAGAAATGCAATGCCAAATAATGCTCAAACTACTGCACAATTGCACTCATCTCACACGCTAGTAAAGTAATGTTAAAAATTCTCCAAGCCAGGCTCCAGCAATACGTGAATCATGAACTTCCAGATGTTCAAGCTGGTTTTAGAAAAGGCAGAGGAACCAGAGATCAAATTGCCAACATCCACCGGATCATAGAAAAAGCAAAAGAGTTCCAGAAAAAACATCTATTTCTGCTTTATTGACTATGCCAAAGCCTTTGACTGTGTGGGTCACAATAAACTGTGGAAAATTCTTCAAGAGATGGGAATACCAGACCACCTGACGTGCCTCTTGAGAAACCTATATGCAGGTCAGGAAGAAACAGTTAGAACTGGACATGGAACAACAGAGTGGTTCCAAGTAGGAAAAGGAGTACATCAAGGCTGTATTTTGTCACCCTGCTTATTTAACTTATACGCAGAATACATCATGAGAAACACTGGCCTGGAAGAAGCACAAGCTGGAAGCAAGATTGCTGGGAGAAATATCAATAACCTCAGACATGCAGATAACACCACCCTTCTGGCAGAAAGTGAAGAGGAACTAAAAAGCCTCTTGATGAAAGTCAAAGAGAAGAGTGAAAAAGTTGGCTTATAGATCAACATTCAGAAAACTAAGATCATGGCATCTGGTCCCATCACCTCAAGGGAAATAGGTGGGGAAACAGTGGAAATGGTGCCAGACTTTATTATTTTGGGTTCCAAAATCACTGCAGATGGTGATTTCAGGCATGAAATTAAAAGACACTTACTCCTTGGAAGGAAAGTTATGACCAAACTAGATAGCATATTAAAAAGCAGAGATATTACTTTGCCAACAAAGTTCCATCTAGTCAAGTCTATGGTTTTTCAGTGGTCATGTATGGATGTGAAAGTTGGACTGTGAAGAAAGCTGAGTGCCAAAAAATTGATCCTTTTGAACTATGGTGTTGGAAAAGACTCTTGAGAGTCCCTTGGACTGCAAGGTGATCTAACCAGTCCATCTTAAAGGAGATCAGTCCTGGGTATTCACTGGAAGGACTGATGCTGAGGCTGAAACTCCAATACTTTTGCCACCTCATGTGAAGAGTTGACTCATTGGAAAAAACCCAGATGCTGGGAAGGATTGGGGGCAGGAGGAGAAGGGGACGACAGAGGATGAGATGGCTGGATGGCATCACCAACTCGATGCACATGAGTTTGGGTGAACTCCGGGAGTTTGTGATGGACAGGGAGGCCTGGCGTGCTGCGACTCATGGGGTCACAAAGAGTCGGACACAACTGAGCAACTGAACTGAACCGAACTGAACTGAATGATAAGATCTCTTGTGCTAGGATCAGGTCCATCATACGCCTGAGGATATGTCCTTACATTGTGAGGGTGGAGCACAGTGTTTGCCTTTCTTGGTTCTTGTGCACTCGTGACAGCTCTGTCATACATTGTTCAGAAAGATCAACAGAAGTTTCACTATGTTGTCCAGGAACTTAGCTGAATTTGACACTGACATTGAAAACAGAAAGGATTGCATATACTTATTTTGAGCAAACAAAGTGCAAATTTTGGGCATCAGATTGAGACTTTACTAAAATTTCCTTTCAACTGAAAATAGAAATTAGAAGCACAAAGTTTTACTTCTGGCTTGCATGTATACTTGGTTTATTTACCCCTGATTAAGATAGTTCATTAACTGTCTCTAAGCTGAGAAACATAACCACATTTCTAGCAGGATATGGGAGTTGGGGACCCATTCTTAAAGCAAATCTCAGAAGATATTAGGAGCAGTTGCTATGACTGTAACATTGGGAATCAACCCTCCTGAGATTAACTGGAACAGCTGGGTCAGAAAGCATGTCATACTCCTTAGGCTTATTCTCCATAATTTCAAATCACTATTTGCTCAAAGAGATGTATTCAGTCACACAAAAAATGTAAACTTGAAATTTTGATGAGTGTTTGATTTGATATAGTTTCCTTTTGTTTTAAACTGAAACTGCTTCCTCTCCAAAATCAGGAGCTCATATCTTATCCTTCCTGATATACATAGATGTCTTGGGAAGGTTAGGCATGAGTAGGACTTTGAAACACACTAGTTGGTTGACAAACACCTTTTCTGTAGATAATTTCATCGATGCCTCAAAATAACCCAAAGAGGAAATGATTTACTCTTGAAGTTTCAGCTAAAGAGATAGAGGTTCCTCTAAAGGAGCAGTCAATCACTAACTCACCTGGGCCACATGGCTTGTATGTGTCAGGGCAGGATTTGAATTCCTGACTTCACAAGCCCAGTTGACTACTTTTTCAGTCGTAGGTAGTTTCCATAGTTAACCTGAAGACATAGCTTGTCCTTTCTTCCCTCATTATTTTTTTCACACATTCCCATAGCTTCCCTGTGTCAGTGTTTTCCTGGTTCTCATTAGATTTAGGTTGGTCATGGCACTAACTGAAAGGTGCAAATTGAAACTTTTCAAAGACACTTTCTGTGCCTCCACAGAGATTGACCTCCCTCCTCCATGCTGTCTTAAATCTCTGCCCCATCCTTGGCTGAAACTCTCTGTTTTCATCTCTTGCTAATATTGCTATCATCACAATGAGACCTCAAACCCTTTTGGGCAGAGATGTGATTTCCACAGCTATCCTTGGAGATAACAGTTGAGAAAAATATGTGCAAAATAAGTCAAGAGTAGGCAATGTATATTTAATTCGATGACTGTACAATAATTCTTATTATTCTCGTCAGGTCAATCTGTATTTTATTGAACACATAATCTCACCTCTCAAAACTGAAAGTCTACAGGGAGAGGATGTGGGATGAGTAACTAACTCATTTAAAAACCATAGGAAGAGGGGAGGAGCCAAGATGGCGGAGGAGTAGGACGGGGAGACCACTTTCTCTCCTACAAATTCATCAAAAGAATATCTGAACGCAGAGCAAACTTCACAAAACAACTTCTGATTGCTAGCTGAGGTCATCAGGCGCCCAGAAAAGCAGCCCATTGTCTTCGAAAGGAGGTAGGACAAAATATAAAAGATAAAAAATGAGACAAAAGAGCTAAGGACGCAGATCCGTCCCGGGAAGGGAGTCTTTAGAGGATGTTTCCAGACACCGGGAAACCCTCGCACTGGCGGGCCTGGGGGAAGTGTTTGAATCTAGGAGGGCAACCTGACTGGGAGGGAAACAATAAATAAAACCCACAGATTACCTGCCGAAAAGCAACTCTCAGCAGAAAAGTGCCCCAGACATCAGCATCCGCCACCAGCAAGTGGGGGCGGCACGGACAGGAGCGGGCGGCATTGCTTGGGGTAGGGTCCGGGCCTGAGTGCCCTGAGGACAATCGGAGGGAGCTTTTGTGAGTTGCCAACTTGAACTGTGGGAGAGCAGGGAAGAGAGAGAAAATTAACTGGCCCGAACACGCTGCCGACTGTTCGCAGAACTAAGGGATCGAGAAAGTCCAGAGAAGAGCTCGCAGACTGCGGACTGGCCCAGACCCGCTGGAGGCGGGAGCAGGTCGCGGCGAGACACAGGGCGCAGACACCCGACCGGCGCGGGCGGGGACTGGGGCTGGGGACGCGGAGGGCAGAAGGCGCAGGCACCCGACTGGCGCCAGCGGAAACCGAGACTGGGACTGTGGAAGGTAGTGGGCGCGCCACACCTGGGGAGAGTGCGCCTGTCAAGCTCCTGGCTGCCTGGACCGCTCTGACGGGGAAGGCACAAGAGCGGACGCAGCCTTTTGTTCCGTGCTTTTGTGGAACACCCGAGGGCTGGAACCTCGCGCAGCACGGGACGCGCTCCATATAGAACAGCCGGGATCCTGAGCAGCGCAGACCGAGAAAGCAGCGCCAGCCTCTCCTCACAGCGCCAGCCTCTCCTCGCAGCGCCAGCCCGTCCCTGCAGCGCCAGCCCCTCCCCACAGAGCGACGCAACTAGCTACCTGAATAAGAGTCCACCTCTGCCTGCCTGTGTCAGGGTGGAAATGAGGCTCTGAAGAGACCGGGAAACAGAAGCCAAATAAACAAAGGGAACCGCTTCAGAAGAAAGCAGTGCAACAGATTAAAATCCCTGTAGAAAACACTGATTACACCGGAAGAGGCCTGTAGATATCGAGAAGTGTAAGCTGGAACGAGGAGATATTTGAAACTGAGCCGAACCGACACTGACCGCAACAGCTCCAGAGAAATTCCTAGATATATTTTTACTTTTTTTTTTTTTTAAAATAAGAAAATTTTTTTTTTTAAATTTTTTTCTTTTTTATTTTTTCTCTTTTATTTTCCTTTAAAATTCCCTATTACTCCCCCATTACTCCTTAACTTTCATTTTCATAGATTTTTACGATTTTTTTTAATTAGGGAAAATTCTTTTTTTTTCTTTTTTTCTCCTTTTTCTCTTCTACTTTCTATTTTACTTTTTCTCTTATTTCTTTTAAAGTCCTCTAGTACTCCTCTACTACTCCCTAATTTTCATTTTCAATACACTATAACCTTACCAAAAAAAAAAAAAAAAAAAAAAAAGAAGAAGAAGAGAAGCCCTATTTTTTAAACTGAACTTCATATATACTTTTAAAATTTTTTTGTGTGTGTTTTGGTTGTTGTTTTTAATATAGTATTTTTAAGAGTTTAATCTCTACTCTAGATTTTTAATTTTTGTTTTTCAATTTATGATATAAATTGTGAACATTTAAGAATCCAATATTCAGTTCCCATTTTTATTCAGGAGTGTGTTGATTATTCTCTCCCAATCTTGACTCTGTTTTCTACCTCAGAACACCTCTATTTCTTCCTTTCCCCTTCTCTTCCCAATTCAATTCTGTGAATCTTGGTGGGTGTCTGGGCTATGGAGAACACTCTGGGAACAGACAACTGCGTAGATCTGTCTCTCTCCTCTTGAGTCCCCCTTTTTCTCCTCCTGCTCAACACTATCTCCCTCCTCCCTCTCCTCTTCTTCATGTAACTCTGTGAACCTCTCTGGGTGTCCCTAATGGGGGAGAATCTTTTAGCCATTAACCTAGAAGTTTTATTATCAGTGCTGTATAGTTGGAGAAGTCCTGAGACTACAGGAAGAATAAAACTAAAATCCAGAGGCAGGAGACTTAAGCCCCAAACCTCAGAACACCAGAAAACTCCTGACTACATGGAACTTTAAGTAATAAGTGACCGTCCAAAAGCCTCCATACCTACACTGAAACCAACCACCACCCAAGAGCCAATAAGTTTTAGAGCAAGACATACCAAGCAAATTCTCCAGCAATGCTGGAACATAGCCCTAGATGTCAACATACAGGCTGCCCAAGGTGACACCTAACACATAGACCCATCTCAAAACTCATTACTGAGCACTCCATTGCTCTCCCGAGAGAAGAAATCAAGTTCCACGCACCAGAACACCGACACAAACTTTCCTAACCAGGAAACCTTGACAAGCCAATCATCTAACCCCACCCACTGGGTAAAACCTCCACAATAAAAAGGAACCACAGACCTCCAGAATACAGAAAGCCCACTCCAGACACAGCAATCTAAACAAGATGAAAAAGCAGAGAAATACCCAACAGGTAAAGGAACATGAAAAATGCCCACCAAGTCAAACAAAACAGGAGGAGATAGGGAATCTACCTGAAAAAGAATTTAGAATACTGATAATAAAAATGATCCAAAATCTTGAAAACAAAATGGAGTTACAGATAAATAGCCTGGAGACAAAGATTGAAAAGATGCAAGAAATGTTTAATAAAGACCTAGAAGAAATAAACAAGAGTCAATTAAAAATGAATAATGCAATGAATGAGATCAAAAACACTCTGGAGGGAACCAAGAGTAGAATAATGGAGACAGAAGATAGGATAAGTGAGGTAGAAGATAAAATGGTGGAAATAAATGAAGCAGAGAGGAAAAAAGAAAAAAGGATCAAAAGAAATGAGGACAACCTCAGGGACCTCTGGGACAATGTGAAACGCCCCAACATTCGAATCATAGGAGTCCCAGAAGAAGAAGACAAAAAGAAAGGCCATGAGAAAATACTCGAGGAGATAATAGCTGAAAACTTCCCTAAAATGGGGAAGGAAATAGCCACCCAAGTCCAAGAAACCCAGAGAGTCCCAAACAGGATAAACCCAAGGCGAAACACCCCAAGACACATATTAATCAAATTAACAAAGATCAAACACGAACAAATCTTAAAAGCAGCAAGGGAGAAACAACAAATAACACACAAAGGGATTCCCATAAGGATAACAGCTGATCTATCAATAGAAACCCTCCAGGCCAGAAGGGAATGGCAGGACATACTGAAAGTAATGAAAGAGAATAACCTACAACCTAGATTACTGTACCCAGCAAGGATATCACTCAGATATGAAGGAGAATTCAAAAGCTTTACAGAGAAGCAAAAGCTGAGAGAATTCAGCACCACCAAACCAGCTCTTCAACAAATGCTAAAGGATCTTCTCTAGATAGGAAATGCAGAAAGGTTGTATAAACGTGAACCCAAAACAACAAAGTAAATGGCAACGGGACCACACCTATCAATAATTACCCTAAATGTAAATGGGTTGAATGCCCCAACCAAAAGACAAAGATTGGCTGAATGGATACAAAAACAAGACCCCTATATGTGCTGTCTACAAGAGACCCACCTCAAAGCAAGAGACACATACAGACGAAAAGTGAAGGGCTGGGAAAAAATATTTCACACAAACGGAGACCAAAAGAAAGCAGGAGTCGCAATACTCATATCAGATAAAATAGACTTTCAAATAAAGGATGTGAAAAGAGACAAAGAAAGACAGTACATAATGATCAAAGGATTAATGCAAGAAGAAGATATAAGAATTATAAATATATATGCACCCAAAATAGGAGCACCGCAATATGTATGGCAAACACTAACGAGTATGAAAGAGGAAATTAATAGTAACACAATAATAGTGGGAGACTTTAATACCCCACTCACAACTATGGATAGATCAACTAAGCAGAAAATTAACAAGGAAACACAAACCTTGAATGACACAATGGACCAGCTACACCTAATTGATATCTATAGGACCTTTCACCCCAAAACAATCAACTTCACCTTTTTCTCAAGTGCACATGGAACCTTCTCCATAACAGGTCACATCCTGGGCCATAAATCTGGTCTTGGAAAATTAAAAAAAACTGAAATCATTCCAGTCATCTTTTCTGACCACAGTGCAGTAAGATTAGATCTCAATTACAGGAAAAAAACTGTTAAAAATTCAAACATATGGAGGCTAAATAACACGCTTCTGAATAACGAACATTTCATAGAAGAAATCAAAAAAGAAATCAAAATATGCATAGAAATGAATGAAAATGAAAACACAACAACCCAAAACCTATGGGACACTGTAAAAGCAGTGCTAAGGGGAAGGTTCATAGAATTATAGGCTTACATCAAGAAACAAGAAAAAATCCAAATAAATAACCTAACTCTACACCTAAAGCAATTAGAGAAGGAAGAAATGAAGAACCCCAGGGTTAGCAGAAGGAAAGATATCTTAAAAATTAAGGCAGAAATAAATGCAAAAGAAACTAAAGAGACCATAGCAAAAATCAACAAAGCTAAAAGCTGGTTTTTTGAAAAAATAAACAAAATTGACAAACCATTAGCAAGACTCATTAAGAGGCAAAGAGAGAAGAACCAAATTAACAAAATTAGAAATGAAAATGGAGAGATCACAACAGACAACACTGAAATACAAAGGATCATAAGAGACTACTACCAGCAGCTCTATGCCAACAAAATGGACAACTTGGATGAAATGGATAAATTCTTAGAAATGTATAACCTCCCAAAACTGAACCAGGAAGAAATAGAAGATCTTATCAGACCCATCACAAGCAAGGAAATCGAAACTGTCATCAAAAATCTTCCAGCAAACAAAAGCCCAGGACCAGATGGCTTCACAGCTGAATTCTACCAAAAATTTAGAGAAGAGCTAACACCTATCTTACTCAAACTCTTCCAGAAAATTGCAGATGAAGGTAAACTTCCAAACTCATTCTATGAGGCCACCATCACCCTAATTCCAAAACCAGATAAAGATGCCACAAAAAAGAAAACTACAGGCCAATATCACTGATGAACCTAGATGCAAAAATCCTTAACAAAATTCTAGCAAACAGAATCCAACAACATACTAAAAAAATCATACATCACGACAAAGTGGGCTTTATCCCAGGAATGCAAGGAGTCTTTAATATCCACAAATCAATCAATGTAATACACCACATTAACAAATTGAAAGATAAAAACCATATGATTATCTCAATAGATGCAGAGAAAGCCTTTGACAAAATTCAACACCCATTTATGATTAAAACTCTCCAGAAAGCAGGTATAGAAGGAACATACCTCAACATAATAAAAGCTATATATGACAACCCACAGCAAGTATCACCCTCAATGGTGAAAAATTGAAAGCATTTCCCTTGAAATCAGGAACAAGACAAAGATGCCCACTCTCACCACTACTATTCAACATAGTGTTGGAAGTTTTGGCCACAGCAATCAGAGCAGAAAAAGAAGTAAAAGGAATCCAGATAGGAAAAGAAGAAGTGAAACTCTCACTGTTTGCAGATGACATGATCCTCTACATAGAAAACCCTAAAGACGCTACCAGAAAATTACTAGAGCTAATCAATGAATATAGTAAAGTTGCAGGATATAAAATGAACACACAGAAATCCCTTGCATTCCTATATACTAACAATGAAAAAACAGAAAGAGAAATTAAGGAAACAATACCATTCACCATTGCAACGAAAAGAATAAAATACTTAGGAGTATATCTACCTAAAGAAACAAAAGACCTATACACAGAAAACTATAAAACACTGATGAAAGAAATCAAAGAGGACACAAACAGTTGGAGAAACATACCGTGTTCATGGATTGGAAGAATCAATATTGTCAAAATGGCTATTCTACCCAAAGCAATCTATAGATTCAATGCAATCCCTATCAAGCTACCAACGGTATTTTTCACAGAACTAGAACAAATAATTTCACAATTTATGTGGAAATACAAAAAACCTCAAATAGCCAAAGTAATCTTGAGAAAGAAGAACGGAACTGGAGGAATCAACCTGCCTGAATTCAGACTCTACTACAAAGCCACAGTCATCAAGACAGTATGGTACTGGCACAAAGACAGAAACATAGATCAATGCAACAGAATAGAAAGCCCAGAGATAAATCCACGAACCTATGGACACCTTATCTTTGACAAAGGAGGCAAGGATATATAATGGAAAAAAGACAACCTCTTTAACAAGTGGTGCTGGGAAAGCTGGTCAACCACTTGTAAACAAATGAAACTAGAACACTTTCTAACACCATACACAAAAATAAACTCAAAATGGATTAAAGATCTAAATGTAAGAACAGAAACTATAAAACTCCTAGAGGAGAACATAGGCAAAACACTCTCTGACATAAACCACAGCAAGATCCTCTATGACACGCTTCCCAGAATATCGGAAATAAAAGCAAAACTAAACAAATGGGACCTAATGAAACTTAAAAGCTTTTGCACAACAAAGGAAACTATAAGTAAGGTGAAAAGACAGTCCTCAGATTGGGAGAAAATAATAGCAAATGAAGAAACAGACAAAGGATTAATCTCAAAAATATACAAGCAACTCCTGCAGCTCAATTCCAGAAAAATAAATGACCCAATCAAAAAATGGGCCAAAGAACTAAACAGACATTTCTCCAAAGAAGACATACAGATGGCTAACAAACACATGAAAAGATGCTCAACATCACTCATTATCAGAGAAATGCAAATCAAAACCACAATGAGGTACCATTACACGCCAGTCAGGATGGCTGCTATCCAAAAGTCTACAAGCAATGAATGCTGGAGAGGGTGTGGAGAAAAGGGAACCCTCTTACACTGTTGATGGGAATGCAAACTATTTCAGCCGCTATGGAGAACAGTGTGGAGATTTCTTAAAAAACTGGAAATAGAACTGCCATATGACCCAGCAATCCCACTTCTGGGCATACACACTGAGGAAACCAGATCTGAAAGAGACACGTGCACCCCAATGTTCATCGCAGCACAGTTTATAATAGCCAGGACATGGAAGCAACCTAGATGCCCATCAGCAGACGAATGGATAAGGAAGCTGTGGTACATATACACCATGGAATATTACTCAGCCATTAAAAAGAATTCATTTGAATCAGTCCTAATGAGATGGATGAAGCTGGAGCCCCTTATACAGAGTGAAGTAGGCCAGAAAGATAAAGAGCATTACAGCATACTAACACATGTATATGGAATTTAGAAAGTTGGTGATGACGGCCCTTTATGCAAAACAGAAAAAGAGACACAGAAGTACAGAGCAGACTTTTGGGCTCTGTGGAGAGGGTGAGGGTGGGATGTTGTGAAACAACAGCATGTATATTATCTATGGTGATACAGATCACTAGCCCAGGTGGGATGCATGAGACAAGTGCTCGGGCCTGTTGCACTGGGAAGACCCGGAGGAATCGGGTGGAGAGGGAGGTGGGAGCGGGGATCGGGATGGGGAATACGTTTAAATCTTCTGCTGATTAATGTCAATGTATGACAAAACCCACTTTAAAAAAAATCAAAAAAAAAAAAAAAAAACATAGGAAGAAAACAGAATGGGAGTCATTATTTATAGGTAGCATTAACATTATTTATATGTAACTTTGAGTACACTGTGAGTGGTTAGTATTAGTACCTTCATTTTACAGATGGGGAACTGAAGCAAGTAGAGTTTAATAAACTTTCCCTGGAACCTACAGTTAATAAATTATGAGGCTGGGATCAAACAGACTATTAGACAGTATTTGATAACATATTGCTTAGGAAAGCAATTCACCCAATGCTACACATTCTCTAGGTAAAATGGCATTCACTTACCCATTAATCCATTCATTCATCCATACATATATAGTTAACAAATATTCAGAGAAAATTATCTGTTTGCCACTGAATGGTCAATGAAGAAAGTGTCAGAAAAAGACAAAAGATGATTTTTGTCTTTTAAATGCTTCTGTTTCATGGTGGGAGTGAAGAGGCATTGAAGTTGCACAATCAGATTTATATATTTAAGAATGAGTGAAAATCATGTTGGAAAGTGGAAGGGAGTAGATCTTGCACTGCTCAAAGAAGTGTAAGGCATAGGGCATAGTGATATTTTATTAACTCAAGTGATATATATTCAGAACATCTAGATTCTAGGTTTGGGGATAAAGTCTGACTTTAAATATGTCAGCAAAGTTAGACATGGTTTATTGACCTGGTCCTCATGAAGTTGAGAATATTGATGATAATATATGAGTCAATCACACTGATCATATTAAAATGGCAGTTGCAAAATTTCTCTGAATTAAAGTTATATGATATTGTGAGAATATATCCTAAGAAAATATGACTTTAAGAAATCAGCCTCGGAGGCATTGAAAATACTAAAGGATAAATACAACCAAATCCCAACTAACACTGCAACTGAAAATTGATAATTAAAGAAGATAATATTTTACCCATAGAAAAATACCAAATAATCTGGTAGAGCATCAGTCTGTATAACCAAGATAAAAGAAGACAGAAAATAAAATATTTTAAGTACTGAAAGCAAGTAACTGTCTTTCTACATTCATACCCAAATGAAATCTTCTTTGAAAATGGACAAGTGATATTCTCAGATAAGTGGAAAGAAAGACACTCTCACTGAAAGAAGTGATTAAGGGTATACATCACACAAAAGAAAACTAAACCATAAACAAAGAGTGAGAGCAAGAAAACTCTGAGAGAAATATTGATAAATGGCACTAAAGTTAAAAGAACATGGACATGGAGTAAAAATTTGATATAATTATAATTGTAATAATAAAATATAGATAATATTTAAACTTTATTATTGAACATTTATTATTAAAGATATAGTCTCAACCTTCAAGTGATAGTTTATAAGTAAGAAGCAGGATGTATGCATAATTAAAATATTCTAAGTTCCTTTTATTATTTAAAAATCAAAGTAGATGCACTGAATAATGAAGATTAAGTTAAGACATGTATGCGTATACAATTTAAGGGAATTTGTTAAAAGTGGTAATAGAACGTGTCGTATTCAAACATGGAGTAAAAAGAAAACAAACTTAATTTAATTCACAGTAAGTAAAGGGAAAAACACATAAATAAGTTTGTGAACAGCATAAGCTAATTATTAGAAAATAGTCAAAAGTGTCAATATTCACAATAAAATAGAGAACACAGTGATTAAAAGGACTCAGGACCTGAAAAATAAAAGAGTCAAAATATACATAATAGCCATAACCAAAAATAAATAAATAAAAATACTGCCTAATATATATGAATATCAGACAAATTTGACTTTTAGACTTTATACATCATAGAAAGGATAGAAACTATAAATGTTAAAAGGAATTATACTAGCTCAATACTTGACATGTCATAATAATATAGCCTAAATATTTTCTTAAAATTAAAAAAAATAGGCAAATCCACATCGTGTTTCTCCCTTTTTATATGTGAAAATTCAAACATCTGTAAGGACACTGTAGATCTGAAAAAAAAGAAAATTCACTAGATGGACTTAATAGGACCCTGCTCTGCTCAGTTCCCGTCTCTTCTGAAAAGCATCATAGTCTTTCCCCAAATATACCTCAGAAGGAGATGCCAAAGATGAGCAGTAGTGTCCATGACATGGAGAGGTGCAGGATCTGAGTTTCTAAAATATATGAAACAAAAAGTCCTGCTGCTGTGGCACAGGATACTCTGTAGTAACAGAAATGGGAAAACAATTAAAAAATAGATGATATGTGAATATTTATAACTGAGTCTCTTTGCTGTATATCTGAAACTAACACAATATTGTTAATCAACTCTGCTCCAAAACAAACTAAAAGTTTTAAAAATAAAAATTGTGGATATGATTAAAAATATTAATTTGTAGTTATACTGACCCTGGTGTTCTTTATATTAGTTTGTACCACTGCAGATGGCGATTGCAGCCATGAAATTAAAAGACGCTTACTCCTTGGAAGGAAAGTTACAGCCAACCTAGACAGCATATTAAAAAGCAGAGACATTACATTGCCAACAAAGTCCGTCTGGTCTATGGTTTTTCCAGTGGTCATGTATGGATGAGAGAGCTGTGCTGTGAAGAAAGCTGAGTGCCCAAAAATTGATGCTTTTGAACTGTGGTGTTGGAGAAGACTCTTGAGAGTCCCCTGGACTGCAAGGAGATCCAACCAGTCCATCCTAAAGGAGATCAGTCCTGGGTGTTCATTGGAAGGACTGATGCTGAAGCTGAAACTCCAATACTTTGGCCACCTGATGTGAAGAGTTGACTCATTGGAAAAGACCCTGATGCTGAGAGGGATTGGGGGCAGGAGGAGAAGGGGACGACAGAGGATGAGATGGCTGGATGGCATCACCGACTCGATGGGCATGAGTTTGAGTAAACTCCGGGAGTTTGTGATGGACAGGGAGGCCTGGCGTCATGCGATTCATGGGGTTGCAAAGAGTCGGACATGACTGAGCGACTGAACTGAACTGAACTGAACTGATAATTTGGCTGTGTATTGGAAATCATTCTTAACAACAAAAAGTGAAACTACAAAACTAGTTTTATGATAGGGATGCAAATTAGTTTAAAACAGGTAAAATAAATAATAAAAATATTCTAAACAATATTTGGCATTTACATCAAAAATCTTATGAATGAGAATTCTATTCAACCAGTATTATCATCTAAAATATGTCCTGGAATAATAACCTGAGATTCCCCCAAATCTTCATTCCTATATAATTTGAATAATAGAAAACAAAAGAAACAAACCAACAGACAAATACACATGCAAGGTTGACAAGTTCCTAGAAAATAAACTGAAAATCCATTAAGCCCTTGAAATTTAAAACGTTGTCATTCCCTTAGCATCATTTTTTTAATTCTATCTGTTAAAAGTCTGTATCTTTTTGAGTAACATGGATAGAAGAACGTGTCCTTTATTAATTTTATATAGCAATAACAGTGTTATTTGATCTTGTGCTTTAATTTATATGTGGTATTATTTTAATACACTGAGCCACAGCTAACAATTTAAAAACATTCTTCCAAGTCTTATTGGTGAATTATACAAGAAAAGAATGGTAAATAGACAAAATGTTTTGTTAAAGTGCTCACTAATTGATCAGAGACTATGTATATGTTACATACCTGTCACCAAAATGTCTACTCTATTTGACAAAAAATTTCTCTTGAATCACTCTCCTTATTGCTTTTTTAACATCTTTGTTCCGAAGACTGTAGATCAAAGGGTTTAGCATAGGACTCATGAAAATGTAAAACACAGCTACAATTTTGCCCTGTTCTACAGAGGTCTCAGAAGGGGGCCTCAGATACATGCAGAACAGTGTCCCATAAAATACAGTGACAGCTGTCAGGTGAGACCCACAGGTGGAGAAGGCCTTGTGCCTCCCTTCTGTGGAGTGGATATGCAGAATGGCTCTAAAGATGAAAATGTAGGAGATGAGGATGATGGTGAGAGAACATATGAGGTTGGAACCAGCAACTACAAACATGGCAGTCTCTTTGACATAAGTATCTGAGCAGGCCAGGACTAGGAGAGGTGGGTCAGCACAGTAAAAGTGGTTGATTTCATTGGGTCCACAGAAGGAGAGACGGAACATAAGGATGGTCTGGGCAAGACCATTTGCAAAACCATAAGTATAAGGAGCAGCAACAAGAGAAAGGCAGACACCTCGGGACATCTTGCTGGCATATAACAATGGTTTGCAGATGGCCACGTAGCGATCATAAGCCATCACTGTGAGCATATAATAATCTGCAATCACCAAGGCAATGAAAAAGTGGAACTGTATAAAGCAGCCAAGGAAGGAAATGGTTTTTTTCTTGGATAAGAAATGAACCAGCATCTGAGGAGTGACATTGGTGGCATAACAGAGATCTACAAAGGAGAGGTGGCTGAGGAAGAAGTACATTGGAGTCTGAAGCTTTGTGTCAGTTCTGATTAACAAAATCATGCCCACATTGCCAATGACTGTGATCAGGTAGATGACTAGGAAGGCCACAAAAAGGACAGGCTGCAAGTCAGCTCGATCTGTCAGTCCCAGGAGGATAAACTCAGTCACCTCTGTGTAGTTTTCTTTTAACATTGCATTTGCTCAGCTTCCAACATGTTCTAAAGTAAATGAAATAAAACTCATTTGTCATTTTTCCATTACTCACATCATATCATCTGGTGCCCACTCCTCTCATAATGTAAATGCATGTGAAATAAATAGCCTAGTAAGCATGAGATTAATACTTTGAATACCTAAATTAATAGAGAGCTTCTTTACATAAAGACAATCATACATTCAAATGCTTTTCTCCAGGTCTTTTCATTGAAAAGAAAATCTTTATCTTTGAAAAATCTTTATCTTTTCTGAAAATTGTTTTTGTGAATTACTTACAATTCTTTAAACATTGCTTTTCATTGAAATTATGACACTTTGTTTTTCAATATAATTTATGATCTGGTATCTAAAGCATCAGTCATCAAAACTCATGTGTTTTCAAAACTTAGTGGACTTAAGTTCATGGAATTGATAGGTCTTTATAGAACCAGATTCTGTCTACCTGTCCCTTCAAACTCAAGATCACTTTCAGACTGGTCCCTCACTCTTCAATTCATATCCTCTTTCCCCACTCTTGTCTATTTCAGGGGGTCCTAAAATAATCAAATACTACTCAACTTTTAAGACAGATCAAAATATATTTTCTTTGTATTTTATAGCCAATTATTGGGGGCACAATTTTTGCATGAGATAAAAAATTAAATCCCTATTTTTTAGATAATAACAGAGAAGCATATAGTACATAAATAATGTGTATGTTTGTGTTGGTGGATGGGTATATATATATATATATATGTGTGTGTGTGTGTGTGTGTGTGTGTATATATGTATATATATATACACACACCATATATCATGATATTACATATTCAAGTATAGAGTGATTGGGGTACAGAGATATTGTATTAAAATCTTCCTGGTGTGAGATATGTGGAATCTAGGTAAGTGGTACTGATGAACCTATTTGCAGGACAGGAATAGAAATGCAGACATAGAGAACTGGTTTCAGATCCAGCAGAGGAAGGAGATGGTGGGATGAATTGGGAGAGCAGCATTGAAACATATACATAACCATATGTAAAACAGAGAGCTAATAGAAAGTTGTTGTACAACACAGGAAACTCAACCTGGTGCTCTGGGACAACTGAGCAGGGGGATGATGTGCAAGGTAGGAGGGGGTTCAAGAGGGAGGGTGCGTATGTGTATGTACGGCTAATTCACATTGCCCTATGGCAGAAGCCAACACAGTTTTGTAAAACAGTTATCCTCCTATTAAATATAACTTTAAAAAGCAATCAAAAAAGATTGTCAACAATATCCTTGGATCATAATGATTTTGTTATAACTTTACCACATTTTAACTCTTGCAAAGAGTAAGTATAAATTCTAAAACTGGAATTTTCAATATAAAGTTCATTAAAGCATGCAAAAAATCATACTGAAAACAATCATATGATCCATACAACTGAGACAGTATGTAAGAAATCATAAAGTGCATCTCCCAACTTTTGTGCATGATAAAAGTGACCATGAAGATTATGATTGAAAAATCTACACTTTACTTTCATTACACATAAAGGCATGTCATTGTTAAAACGACTTTTATTAATAGCTACCATTTTAGTGATGGACAGAGGTCACCTTGTAATGTACTTTGTTTTTTTTTTGTAATATACTTTGTAAATGAAACACTCCTGCTTTCTTGCCCATGTGCATTATTTCATTATGCACCTGAGAAATTTAGACTTATTGACCAGCATAATACAATACAAGTCGCCTAAATCAATGGAATCATGATCATTCTGTATTTGTCATAATAAAGCATTTTTGGTTCTGGGATTGTATTTTAGTGTCTCTATTTATTAAATTATTAATCAAAAGTCAAAATAACTAATACAGTAAACCTCCTACATACAGACATTCAAGTTGCAAACTTTCAAAGATGCAAACATAGGTGTCAGCTCCTGTTTGCCAGCCATTGCACAGTACTAGTGAACTTTTAAAGGTATTGTACTGTAAGATTGAAAGTGTTGTCTTTATTTTTGTGTTTGTTCTTTATGTGTGCATTATTTGTTTGTACTATAAACATATTTCTGTACTTGTTATGAACATTAATTGGGTACTTAGGCTAACTTAGTTGGACTTACAAATTGTAATTAAAAATGCACTCTCAGAACTGAGCTCATTCATATGTAGAGGACTTTTTGTCTTTCCATTTATTTTTACTATGGGGTAATGAGGGATTGCAAGCAATGAGCATTCCAGATCATTTGAGTATCTGATGGTAATGACCTTCTCTTACAAAAATAGAACACACCATCTTATGTGATAGGGCAAAGAAAACTCAGGAAGAAGTATTTGCAAGTGGACAGAATTGTCTTTGTAGATGAACAAATTTGTACTTGACACTCACTTTAGTTTCTGTCATTGGTCTAGTTCTTTTTCTACTATGATACCACTCTATTGTACAGTTATAAATATTTTTACTCTAACAAAAATAACAATTTATATCAAGACATTTGCTAATTCATCAAAATATGTTTCAGGCCATCACTTTTTTTTTTTTTGGCTATACCTTATCCTACCTGTGAAAGAAGAGTGACTTCCCAGTGATAGCATGGATGTGAGAACCTGAGGAGTTTATATCAGAATTGTCACAGAGGGCCAACTCCCTAGGGTTCCATTATTTCTCACAGATAGTCATTCAGACTATTAATAACCACTAAGGTTTCTTTTATTTTTAAAATCTTACCCTCATGAGGACACGACAATTTGCCACTTTCTAATATCATCAGGGAATCAAATCTCCTGAAATGATGAAGCAATGAGATTCACTCTTCATTTCAGTATGTATGCTGGTTGGTCTACATAATTTGAGACTTGACTTGGGGAGTGGGGGAATATTAAGTTTCATTGTTTTCATCATGCAAGATAGAATATGGTGCCTGGTATATGGAGTTTTAGAGTCTAGGAAATCATTGGAAGATCAATTAAATTTTGCTAAATTTGAACTAGTTATTTCCTGATTATGAGTCTTTTCATTTTTTTTTAAAAATACATATAAAAATACAATAGCTAAGAGAATTTCATTGTTGTTCAGTCACTCAGTGGTGTCTGACTCTTTGTGACCCCATGGACTAGAGCATGCCAGGCTTCCCTGTCCATCGCCATCTCCTGGAGTTTGCCCAAACTCATGTCCACTGAGTTGGTGATGTCATCCAACTATCATCCTCTGTGTCCCCTTCTCCTGCCTTCTATCTTTCACAGCATCAGGGTCTTTTCCAAAGAGTGGGCTTTTCTCATCAGGTGGCCTAGGTATTGGAACTTCAGCTTCAGCATCAGTCCTTCCAATGAATATTCAGGACTGATTTACCTTAGAATTGACTTGTTTGATCTCCTTGTAGTCCTGGGGACTCTCAAGAGTCTTCTCCAACACCACAGTTTGAAAGCATCAATTCTTTGGTGCTCAGCTTTCTTTATGGTCCAACACTTACATACATACATTTACTACTGGAAAAACCATAGCTTTGACTATATGGACCTTTATTGACAAAGTAATGTCTGCTTTTTAATATGCTGTTCTAGGTTTGTCAAAGCTTTTATTCCAAGGAGCAAGTTTCTTTTAATTTCATGGCTGCAGTTGCCCTCCACAGTGATTTTAGAGCCCAATAAAATAAGTCTGTCACTATTTCCATTTTTTCCCCGTCTATTTGCCATGAAAGGCTAGGAAGAAGAGTATATTGTAAATATCCAGATAATGTAAATTGCTGGCAATTCTTCCTTTGTCAGCCTTTCCCACCCAGATCTGTTGTCTTTTTCTATCTGAGGTTGCTTTTTCCATCTGAGGTTGAGTTCTTGGATTCCATCAATAGAACTATTTAGAGTCTGTTTTCCGTCTGAGTTTTTCCAGTGAGAGAAACCAGGAACATGACAGAGGTGGCAGGAAGAGAGAGGTATTCCAATTTCATTTTCATATTCTCTCAATTTCATAATGAAATGGTAGGGTGGCTACAATCCTTCCAAGGAAAATTCTGCCTGAGGAGCGTGTTGAGTATGTGGCCTGGGACACTCTTCTTAGTTCTAGTTTCACTGGACTCCTGACACTAGTCCCTGTGTTGGCCACTTCAGTACTGGAATGGAAATTGCCTTCTGCAATTAGCCTCCAGGAACTTCATATTCTTTGTTGTCTTTAACATGTCCTGTGTTCTCTTTATTAAGTTAAATTAATTTTATTAAATTCTCTTCAGTTAAACCATCTGAGTAGACTTTTGTTTTGTCTCAGGTCTCTGACTCAAACCAGAAATTTGCACAATAGTTACTCAATAAATGTTGCAGTGGAAGAGAGATTTCTGTCTTCACCATTGAAGCCTCACTTGGAGAAAGTTGAGCATTACTTTGCTAGTGTGTGAAATGAGTGCAATTGTGTGATAGTTTGAACATTCTTTACCATTGCCTTTCTTTGGGATTGGAATGAAAACTGACCTTTCCAGTCCTGTGGCCACTGCTGCATTTTCCAAATTTGCTGGCATATTGAGTGCAGCACTTTAACATCATATTTTAGAATTTGAAATAGCTCAACTGGAATTACATCACTGTCACTAGCTTTGTTCATAGTGATGCTTCCTAAAGCCCACTTGACTTCACACTCCAGGATGTCTGGCTCTAGGTGAGTGATCACACCATCGTGATTATCTGGGTCATGGAGATCTTTCTTGTGTAGTTCTTCTGTGTATTCTCACCTCTTCTTAACATCCTCTGCTTCTGTTAGGTTCATACCATTTCTGTCCTTTATTGTGCCCATCTTTGCATAGAATGTTCTCTTGGTATCTCTAATTTTCTTGAAGAGATCTCTAACTTATTCTTATTTCAACTTATTTCCCATTCTATTGTTTTCCTCTGTTTCTTTTCACTGATCACATAGAAAGGCTTTCTTATCTATCTTTGGAGAAGATTCCTGAGAGTCCCTTGGAATGCAAGTTCAAACCAGTCAGTCCTAAAGGAATTCAGTCCTGAATATTCATTGGAAGGGCTGATGCTGAAGCTGAATCTCCAATATTTTGACCACCTGATGTGAAGAACTGACTCATTGGAAAAGACCTTGATGTTGGGAAAGATTGAAGGAAGGAGGAGAAGGGGATGACAGAGAATGAGATGACTGGATTGCATCACTGACTCGATGGGCATGAGTTTGAGCAAGCTCTGGGAGTTGGTGATGGACAGAGAAGTCTGGAATGCTACAGTCCATGGAGTCACAAAGAGTTGGACAAGACTGAAATGAACTGAACATATGTATGTATACACACATATATATGCATATATATATACATTTCTCCAATATTCAGATTTCTCCAATATTCAGGATCTTCATCTGTTAGAAATAAATCATAATTTTCTATCACAGGGATATTTTAAGTGTTAAAGAAACTGTTGCTCCTTACTAAAGGACATGTGTATTCATTTTGAAATGCTTAGCACACAAATGTCTGGTATCTAATAAGTACTGAGCAGATGATACTAGCTGTCTTACTAAAAAAGTTGTAAATATATGGGGTCTACAACCTGGTAATGTAAATAAATTCTGAAAATACAGCTTTTAAATTATCTATAACTGCCTCGATCTACCATATGTCTCCCATTCAACTGAACAGGAATATAGGAAAAATAAGATTTTGAAATATATTCTATACTGAATTTAATATAAAGCCAACAATTCTATTTGTTCAACCTGAAGTTAGGAAAATATCAAAATATTTGCAACTATTAAAAGGATGTATTCACAGTTTGTAAGGTTGAAGTCTATTGGAAAAACATTTGCAAGCTCATTGCAACTTATCAAGCATCATAGGATTAGTCAGCAAATTCAAATTTCTACAGTCAAGCCTATGGATCACCTTAATAAAGAAACAATTTTTAACTCCACATTAAAATATAATGTCTCCCAACCAAAATATTTAATATAATAACAAGTATATATTGTTATACTTATGAGGTAATTATCAATATAATTTATAGGTGAGCTTTTACCCATATCCACAAACCAACTGGACTGAAGAGCATTTTCAGAATGACACAATAGTTTATATGGATTTTGTTTTTCTACAAAACAGGGTCTTTGTCCACTTCACAAAGACAGTGCATTAATTATTCTTTGCATGTTTATGATAACTGATATACAAATATTTTGTATATTTCTCTTATCTTTTGAGATAAGTATCTTAATGACCCAACATCTTTAATTATTGCATTATCTGGGGTCTTACATAAAAATATAATTATATAAAAGGACTTGTGAAGTATGCCTTTCTTTCAAAGAGTAGTTTTGGACTTAGAAGAGTCTATTGTTTAAATAAACTCTTTTGGTTGATCTTTCTCTTTAGACAAATGCCTAGCCCTTCATATTTTAGTCCTTTTTTCCCTCATATGACTTATGAGAACTTCCAGCCCTGGAAAAGGAGTCTGTAATCTGCATCTGTTGTCTTTGTGCTTCTTTCTGATCTTTCTTGGCCTCTGACATTAACCTCTGCAAGGTTAATGTTTGCTCTGCTGTTGTCCACCAGGATGTGGGCATCTTGTGGGCATTACTCTCCCCTGATTGGACACAGCCTGCAAATCTTATGTGCTGACCCAGCTGCATCTTGACTTTTAGGGGAATTGCAGACTTAAATCTGTTCTTTGTATTTCCTTGGACCTCTCCTGGAAAGTTTGCTGTGTAGGAATCAACTTCACTGGCTACATATCCCAGACTTCAAATGGTAGCTATCTTCATATTCTTCTATTTGGAAGATACTAGAAATTTGGAAATCTAGCTACTGTTCATGTCCCATAGAGACTGAAGTAACTGTGGGAGTATTAAGTCAAATCCAAGTGTAAACTGTTTAAGTAAGCTGGGCACAAACTTCAGATTGCTTTGGCTGACCAACAAATTGACTCAGTACTGAAGCCTCTAGCAAGGAAATTGGGACAACTGGTCTCAGAGAGATCTGCTAAGGCTTTGAACCATCTTTTGCTTTTTCTATCAATTATTAGTATTTCTTTCCCCAAAGGTATGACTCAGTGGTCTTTATTTTTCCCTATCATAGTCCCTGCTTTTTAATGTGAAACATGAATGGAAGATAGAGATTGGAGAGGAAGTTTGGCTTAGTCATATGCAAGATATAAAACTACCATATTATTTTTGTTTTTCATAAGCATATTATAAGGAAACTGGGTCAGAAATAATAGGAGTTGACTCTGCTTTCAAATATTAATGTAGATATGATCTTAAAGATTAAATATTATATGCCATCAGGAATCATAAATTAAACACATCTGTGCTGATAAATCTGATTTCATTTAAATTATCTCCAATTAGATCTGAATGTCTAAAATAGAGTCCTTGAAAATTGCATTTTAATCCATGAGATGAAATTATCTTCAATTACTAGTGAAAATGAGGAAAGTACAGTTTACATGAAATGCCAGTAATTCAAACCCTCTCTCTAGCATCATTGTTCGGTTATTTATTCAATGTTAGTGTTAGTTGCTCAATTATGTCTGACTCTTTGTGACCCCATGGATTTAGCCCACCAGGTTTCTCTTTCCATGGAATTCTCCAGGCAAAAATACTGGAGTGAGTTGCTGTCCCCTTTTTCAGGGATCTTCCTGTCCCAGGGATCAAAACCGGGTCTCCTGTATTTCTGGCAGATTTTTTACCATTTTAGCCACCAGGGAAGCCCATGGTGGCTTACAGCCTTACAAAAAAAAAAAAAGTGTTTATTTAATACCTCTTTATTAAACATTAACTGTGCACTCAAAATGTTTATAGACTGCTACAGATTGTTACTCAGGATATTAGGGCTTCCCAAGTGATTCAGTGGTAAAGAATCCTCCTGCCAATACAGGAGATTGAGACCTGAGTTTGATCCCTGGGTCAAGAAGATACATTGGAGAAGGAAATAGCAACCTACTCCAGTATTATTGCAGGGAAATCCCATGGACAGAGGAGACTGGTGGGGCTACAGCTTGTGGGATTGCAAAAAAACTGTCAGACACAACTTAGTGAATAAACAACACAGGGAGCTCAGGATGTGGAATTGACATTAATTTTGTCCTCAGACACTTACTATCCATAAAATAAATAGAATAGTTATGAAAGGAGGCATGTACCACAGAGGAGGCAGGAAAACAACAATGTGAATTCAGAAGAAGGAAACACTATTCTAACTGAAGATAAACAGAGACCATTAATCATTAAAAAAAAAAAATTATCTGCCTGAGAACTATTCCTAGTATCAAAGTCAGTACTATGTGTTTTTGTACTTACTAAAAGACACTTTGTGCATCTAATGATTAACCCATAAGTAATGATCCTGTTAATTAAGAAGTGACTTTTGTTGACACCTCCAGAGGGAGCACTGATAATGTCCCTTAGGTGATTTTGTGCTGAAATCTTCTGGCATGAATCTCCCAAAGTTAACCTTTCTTGTATAAATCCTATTTGAGGGACCTTCATGAAGCTAAGAAATCACAGTCCCTTCATAGGTTAAGTCTGACAGTTCTGAAAATCAAGAACTCTTAAGAAATATTGTTTGATATTTCTTCTTTGGAGCATAAAACGGAGTTAGTAGTGAGTGTTAAGAATTGCCACATAAAGACCAAAACAGTAGGCAGAT
Source organism: Dama dama (assembly GCF_033118175.1). Taxonomy (NCBI): domain Eukaryota; kingdom Metazoa; phylum Chordata; class Mammalia; order Artiodactyla; family Cervidae; genus Dama; species Dama dama. The sequence goes on along the minus strand of NC_083712.1, from coordinate 8,040,899 downwards.
CGACCCCAGTCTTTCAGATGGAGGCAATAAGTGACTTGTGAGGTACTGAGAGGTCAAGCAAGTCTTGCAACCATCCTTGACCTTAGTTACAGACCCACTTCACAATATATGTGAATTTCTAAATCACAGATAGGATTTAGAGTAGGCTTACCTGTGGAGCTTTAGCAAATTCTAGGTATTCAAGAAGTTCATACATCATACTTCCCTTATAACCTTTTTTTCCTCCAAGCTTGGAGCCTTAGAATTTGGCACAAGAAAATGTACTCCCAGTTTATATGATAATTTTGTACATTATTTTTAAGGGATGCATTTAAAGGAATTTGGGTACATGAGAGTAAGATTAAAGGCGAGAGGGAAAAAAAATGTGAACACATTTCCTTCTTCACCTGCAAGGTCTTGTATTAGGTTTTCTGCAGTGAAATGTGGTAGCTTTGGTGTATCCAGAACTACCAAAGCAGGTGCACACTGCTTTACTCAAGAGGAATATGCTTTGCTCTGCTGTGCTTTTGTCCCTTTCAAACACTGCTATCGGCTTTATCGAACTTCCAGCTGAATCTTCCAATTTGGCCAACATTCTTAGAAAAAAAATTATACAGGATTTTTTTTTATCCCCCTGCATTGTGTATGGACCTTTAATTCATACCTTCCCTAAGCATAAGTGTGGTTGTTTTCAGTAGTTCTACTCTCTGAACTGTAATGATGTTATACATTTCACTGTTATCTTTTGGAAGAATATTCTTATTTCTCCCATTTTCTCACTCACCTTCCTCTTTGAATGAAGAAGAAGATCTCAACAATTTACACAAGCATTCTGCACAGACATTTTCACTACCCTGAATACTTTGTGCTAAGTCACTTCAGTCATGTCCGGCTCTGTACTCCATGGACTGTAGCCCATCAGGCCCCTCTGTCCATGGGATTCCCCAGGCAGGAATACTGGAGTGGGTTGTCATGCTCTCCTCCAGGGGATCTTCCAGACCTGGAGATCGAACACACATCTCTTATGTCTCCTCCAGTGCAAGTGGGTTCTTTACCACTCAGCCAATACTTCAGTGAGAATGATAAAAATGAATCCCTCTCCTTCACTCCCTTACTTCTGCTATTAACTTGGAAAATAACTATACTAACTCTACTTTTACAATGGGTGTTTCCCATGTGAATCCCAGAAACTAAGCCCTGAATTGCATGTAACGAATAATAGAATGGTGTGATCCTTAATCAGGTTTTCTCTTCTTTTCTTTCTATTTCTTGAGTGCAAGACAAAATTGTGGAGTCTCTCAGAAACATATTTTCTTTACAAGCTTTGTGAAACCAACAGAATATTATACAGACTGAAGTCAGAGGCTGGGATTTTGCCTTAATCAGAATAGTAGAAAAAGAACTTTGTGTACTGTTGATGACAGCAAGTTCCATAATTGGGAAGAATTTGTGGCAATATCTCAGAAATCACTGAATGGGGAAAGTGTAAGTTCTCAGAGGGTAAATCTATGTGTTAAAAACTTCCTTAATTCAAGCATATCATTTCAGTTGTCTCATGTAACACTTCAGCCCTGGCCATGCATTAAAACCCTGTAGAAAGCTTGTTAAATATGCCAATGTATGTTCTGACCTCAGTTGAGCTAAGGGCTAGTGCTATTAGAAACTCCACATCTGATTCCAGTGTGAAGCCAGAGTTGATAACCCCTCCTCTGAGTATTATATTTATGAAAACATGAATTTAATAAAGCAATAGAGTTGTCTTTTAAGAAATGTGATCATTTTATGTCCTTCTGGACTTGTAGTTTACTGTAGTGATTAAAGATAACTCATTTTTCAATCAGCTTTTACCTGCTTCCAAGGATTCAACCTACAAGTTTTAACTGTTAATTACTGAGATTTAAAACATGTACAACTATCACTAGATTGTGTTATTAAAATTGCCTCTTATTTGTGCTCCCTCTAGAGAATTTTGTAGTAACTCAGTCTCCATTGGCAACATCAGGGAGGCAAGAGATATACATATCATGGAAAATCAGCTGATGTGATTGGCAAGATTACCTCACCAGTTCATCATTTCTACAAATAATGGATACTGTTTTCTTGACCATGATTCAGGCATTCACCCAAATTCTGGGGATATAGTACAAATAAAGTCCATTCTTCACGTGACTAGTATTCCAAGGGTGGAAGGGGTTATAAAAAAATAATACTTTTAGATGAGATAAATGATATAAGAAAAAATAGATCATAATGCTTGATTAGAGAGCTATTTGGTATTGAATAACTTAGATAAGAGGCCTAGATAAGCTTTCCAGAGGAGGTGTCATGAGAAAAGAGATCTAAATGAAGTGATGAAGTGAATCATTTAACAATCTGAGAGAAGAACATTCTAGGCAGATAGAACAGTATGTGCAAAGGCCCTTAGGTAGTAACATATTAGTCATGTTTAAGGCACAACAAGACAGTCAATGTGGCAGGAAAAAAGTGCTGAAGAGAAACTGATGGAAGAATTTGGAGAAATGTATGAGAAGACGTCACACAATCCCTTGCAGACCCTGATAAGAAGTTAAATTTTAAGCCCAAGTGTGATGGAAAGTGTAGCGCCATTTTACCAGGTCCCCATCATGATGTGATTTGTGTTTATAAAAGATCAGTGGCAATCTTATATTCCTGGATATGTTCCAGTGTCTTCTCATTTATACTCTATGGGGACTTGAATAGAATTTGTACACAATTGTTATGTCAAAATTGTACAAATCTTAATTATATTGAATTGGTTCACAGTGCTTTTCAGTCTAATATATCCTTCTACTTCTTTGTATATTCATTCAATTAATTTTTGAGAGTTTGATATTAAAACACCAACTAAAGATCTTAATTTACCTATTTAAAAATTGTAATATATAGTGGAAATATATATATATATATATATATATAACTTTGATATGTATTTTCCAAGGCTCCTGCAAGTGTGTTAGCATCTTTTCATAATTTAAAAATTAAAAGAAAGAGTAAATATGCAAAAAAAAGATAATTGGCTTATGTTGGACGATAGAAGATTTCAAATGTGGAAGAAGGAAAATCATTGTAGTAGCTTAGGCATTAGAGTAGCTTAGATTTGACTGGTAGCAGAGAAAATGCTGACAAGCTGCTGTAATATTCAATAAGTAATGTGTTAAAGGTAGAGCAGACAAGACTTTCAGATAGTTTAGATATAAGGTATGAAGTCAAAGGTATGAGATTAATTGAAATGTGAATCTGAAATACACACACACTCACACACATACACACATATATACATATATATGTAATATAAATAAACTGAGATGTGTGAATTAATAAGAAATTAGTGAGTGGCTTCCCTGGCAGTCCAGGGATGAAAATTTCTCTTTACAGATGGGGAGCCAAGATCCCATGCCTTGTGGCCAGAAAACCAAAGCATAGAACAGAAGCAGTATCACAGCAAACAACGAAGATACTAAACACAGTGAACATCAAGATAAACAGTGAGAGATCAGTGAGATCATAGTGGGGACCAGACAAAGAAATAATCCTAGACTATCTACTGTTGATTTGAAACAAAGGAAATGGGAGGGATAGAGTATCAGGGAACTGGGAGAAGTTCATTGCTGCTGGGAAGTAAGAAATAAGGAAGAAATTGAATCTGAATAAATATACACAGGCTCTAAAGAAGAGTATACTACTTCTGATTATGGAATGTTCACCTTTACTGACAAAAATAGAACCACTGTACAGAAAACCACCCTCTTTCTCCATTCCTTGATCCAGCATTATGTCATGATCAAACAAAGGCAGTAGTTTGCTTGAGCATCAGTGCTTCCTAGTCCATAGCCTAATGAGGGACATCAAAGAGGTAAGTCAGATTCTATATGTTTTAGTGGAGATAGGTGGAGATTGTGAAGCAGCCTGCATGGATGCTGCGTGGAAATCAAAACTTGCTCATGAAATAGATTATCCAGTTTACTCCGCACCACCAACCATCTGAGGCATCTAATGAAACTCTTACATTTCTCAGGGTAGTAACAACTTAGTTAGATCTCTCTTTTGAAAACCAGTTTGGTTTAGTGCTGATTTATTTTGTCTATTTTTGAATTTCATACAACCTAGTTCTTTTTATATCTGAAAACATTTCTTCTCTTATCAGAGAATATGAAAATGGATACATTTGCCTCACACAATGGCACAGAGGTAACTGAGTTTATTCTGCTGGGACTTACTAGTAAACAAGAGCTGCAGACCATCCTTTTTATGGTGTTTCTCCTGATTTATCTCATCACTCTGACTGGGAACTTTGGGATGATTTTATTAATCAGATTCACTCCCTGGCTGCAAACCCCCATGTACTTTTTCCTCACCCATTTAGAATGTGTAGACATTTTTTACTCTACAAATGTCTCTCCTCAGATGCTCCTTAACTTCTTATTAGAGAAAAAAACCATTTCCTACATGGGGTGCCTAGCACAATGTTTTGTTTTTGTGACTCTGCTTCTTACTGAGTATTACATGCTTGGTGCTATGGCCTATGACATGTACATGACAATCTGCAACCCCCTGCATTACAGCGGAAGGATGTCCAGGTCACTGTGCATCTGCCTGGTCACTTTCCCCTACCTCTGGGGGTCTATGGTGGGCACAATCCAGGTAATATTGACCTCCCTGTTGTCCTTTTGTGGATCCAACACCATCAACAATTTCTACTGTGCTGAACCCACTCCTCTTAATGTTGACATGTTCTGACACTTACATAAAGCAAACTGCCCTGTTTGTGTCCACAGGGATTAACCTCACAGGTTCCCTAATCACCATCCTCATCTTCTACATTTTCATTTTTGTCACCATTATGAGGATCCATTCCAGGAAAAGGCAGCACAAAGCCTTCTCCACCTGTGGTATGTTCTACGGGTCCCTGACTTGCATGTATCTGAGAGCATCAAACAAGCAATCTGTGGAACAAGGGAAAATTGTGTCAGTGATTTGCATTTTTGTGAATCCCATGTTGAATCCATTTATCTATAGCCTCAGGAACAATGATGTGAAACAGGCTTTAAGAAGAATATTTATGAGAAACCTTGGTACAATGAAGAAGAGTTCTCTTTTGACAGTTTCCCAGTAAAAAAAAAAAAAAGAAAGAAAGAAAAAAGAAAAAAAACTGTCTCAAAAGCAACCCCCAAATATACCATCTTGCCTGGAGAATCCAATTCACTCCAGTATTCTTGCCTGGAGAATCCATGGACAGAGGAGTCTGCAAGGCTACAGTCCATGGAATCGCAAAGAATTGGACCTGACTCAGCACACATGCACACTCACATACAGATTTCCAGAGCTTGGGATCTAGTCTAATGGAAACAAAGAATGGAAGTGTAATTTGGAAGAAAACACAACAACAGACATCAGTTTCTTATGATTAAGCAGGTTTAAGCTTTTAGTCTCACTCAAGGACTCATTTCCACTTGCTTGGCATATATTTTTTCCTTTTTCTTCAATATTGAGCATCACTGAGGTACTCTTGGAGAAGGCAATGGCACCCCACTCCAGTATTCTTGCCTGGAAAATCCTTTGGACGGAGGAGCCTGGTGGGCTGCAGTCCATTGGGTCATGAAGAGTTGGACACGACTGAGCGACTTCACTTTCACTTTTCACTTTCATGCATTGGGCAAGGAAATGGCAACCCACTCCAGTGTTCTTGTCTGGAGAATCCCAGGGACAGAGCCTGGTGGGCTGCTGTCTATGGGTGGGGTCACACAGAACCGGACACGAATGAAGCGACTTAGCAGTTGCAGCAGCAGCAGAGGTGCTCTTACCAGCAAAGCAATGTACATTACAGTATATTTCCTCAATAAGAAGCTAATTTACTTCCCTGTGGTATATGACATATTCCCCTAATGAAAGCTGATTTTCCTCTCAAAAATCTCGTTTCTCTAATCTTCAATGTGTGTTTTGAATAAACCTGTGATGAACGCTTGTCTATATCATTTGAATGTAAAAACATATATGTTTTACCATTGTTGTTCAGTCACTCAATCATTTAAACTCTTTGTGACCCCATGGACTATAGAACACCATACTTCCCTGTCCTTTATTATATCCCAGTTATTATTTGAAAAAAAGCCCTGATATTGTAATTTTAATAATCCAATAATTTGTTTCATTCAATTCAGTTCAGTTCAGTCACTCAGGCATGTCCGACTCTGCGACCCCATGAATCACAGCACGCCAGGCCTCCCTGTCGATCACCAGCTCCCAGAGTTTACTCAAACTCATGTCCATAGAGTTGGTGATGCCATCCAGCCATCTCATCCTCTGTCGTCCCCTTCTCCTCCTGCTCCCAATCCCTCCCAGCACCAGGGTCTTTTCCAATGAGTCAACTCTTTGCATGAGGTGGCCAAAGAATTGGAGTTTCAGCTTCAGCATCAGTCAGTCCAATGAACACCCAGGACTGATCTCCTTTAGGATGGACTGGTTGGATCTCCTTGCAGTCCAAGGAATTCTCAAGAGTCTTCTCCAACACTACAGTTCAAAAGCATCAATTCTTCCCTGCTCAGCTTTCTTCACAGTCCAGCTCTCACATGCATACATAACCACTGGAAAAACCATAGCCTTGACTAGAAGGACCTTTGTTGGCAAAGTAATGTCTCTGCATTTTAATATGCTCTCTAGGTTGGTCATAACTTTCCTTCCAAGAGTAAGTGTCTTTTAATTTCACGGCTGCAATCACCATTTGCAGTGATTTTGGAGCCCCCTAAAATAAAGTCTGACACTGCTTCCACTGTTTCCCCATCTATTTCCCTTGAAGTGATGGGACCAGATGCCATGATCTTAGTTTTCCGAATGGTGAGCTTTAAGCCAACTTTTTCACTCTCCTCTTTCACTTTCATCAAGAGGCTTTTTAGTTCCTCTTCACTCTCTGCCAGACGGGTGGTGTCATCTGCATATCTGAGGTTGTTGATATTTCTCCCGGCAATCTTGATTCCAGCTCGTGCTTCTTCCAGCCCAGAGTTTCTCATGATGTACTCTGCATATAAGTTAAATAAGCAGGGTGACAATATACAGCCTTAATGTACTTCTTTCCCTTTTTGGAACCAGTCTGTTGTTCCATGTCCAGTTGTAACTCTTGCTTCCTGACCTGCATACAGATTTCTCAAGAGGCAGGTCAGGTGGTCTGGTATTCCCATCTCTTGAAGAATTTTCCACAGTTTATTGTGATCCATACAGTCAAAGGCTTTGGTATAGTCAATAAAGCAGAAGTAAATGTTTTTCTGGAACTCTCTTGCTTTTTCTGTGATCCAATGGATGTTGGCAATTTGATCTCTGGTTCCTCTGCCTTTTCTAAAACCAGCTTGAACATCTACAAGTTCATGGTTCACATGTTGCTGAAGCCTGGCTTGGAGAATTTTGAGCATTACTTTACTAGCATGTGAGATGAGTGCAATTATGTGGTAATTTGAGCATTCTTTGGCATTGCCTTTCTTTGGGATTGGAATGAAAACTGACCTTTTCCAGTTCTGTGGCCACCCATGAGTTTTCCAAATTTGCTGGTATAATGAGTGCAGCACTTTCACAGCATCATTCTTCAGGATTTGAAATAGCCCCACTGGAATTCCATCACCTCCACGAGCTTTGTTTTAGCTTTCTAAGGCCCACTTGACTTCACATTCCAGGATGTCTGGCTGTAGGTGAGTGATCACACCATCGTGATTATCTGTACAGTTCTTCTGTGTATTCTTGCCACCTCTTGTTAATATCTTCTGCTTCTGTTAGGTCCATACAATTTCTGTTCTTTATTGAGCCCATCTTTGCATGAAATGTTCCCTTGGTATCTCTAACTTTCTTGAAGAGATCTCTAGTCTTTCCCATTCTGTTGTTTTCCTCTATATCTTTGCATTGATCGCTGAGGAAGGCTTTCTTATCTATCCTTGCTATTCTTTGGAACTCTGCATTCAGATGCTTAAATCTATCCTTTTCTCCTTTGCTTTTTGATTCTCTTCCCTTCCCAGCTATTTGTAAGTCCTCCTCAGACAGCCATTTTGCTTTTTGGCCTTTCTTTTTATACTGGGTTATATAATAACACGCTTTATATGCTGGTTTTTAATGCTAGGTTACAGTCTGAGAAATCAGCCAGCGAAATAAAGCTACATATCAATATAAAATATATATTGTCATCAACTTAGCACATTAGGGGAGATTTGAGCATAACCATGCATTTTTAAAATCGGGATAGAAAAATTTATTTATTCAAACATTTTCTGTTTTTTCTTGATTCCTTTAACAAATAAAATGACAGAATTTAAAGTGTAAAATCCTAAATATTCCCATGAAATAAAAGTTTTTTATATGATTATAGCCTCGGCAGGATCCAGGGGGTACCCTCAGGATGAACGGCGTCAGCGAGAGAAGACATGTGAGACCAGCCTTGATAGGGCCAAGTCTCAGGATGAACGGCATCAGCGAGAGAAAGAGAGAGACAGAGAGAGAGAGAGAGACTGAAAGACAGAGAGAGAGAGAGAGAGAGAGAGAGAGAGAGAGAGAGAGAGAGAGACTGAGAAAAACACAGAGAGAAAGACAGAAAGAGAGAGACCAGACTGGGGGTGTGCAGCAGAGTCTGGCAAACCTTTTTTTTTTTTTTTTTTTACCGTAGCTTTTATATTCTAAGTTAGTACATTTTTAAGGGGAAGATGGTTTAATAGTACATCAGCTTATCCTTCATGAAACCAGGGTGTTTTCTGCATACTTCTTTGTGAGAGTCTTGTACTTTATCTTCTGGCCATGGGGCCTTTTGACATTTTATGACCTAGGTGAATGCAAAGCTGTTTTCCGTAATCTATTCTTTAATGAACACAAAGGTCAGTCCTTTTGCCAAAGTTATCAGTTAAATTTATCTAAAAGGTTTACCACACAAAGACTCTGCAGCTCCAGTGAGGCAGCCCCTGTTTAGCATTCCTGGTTAAAATTAACAATTCTAAACTTTTATTTTTCTAAATCTTTAACTATAACCACTTATAGAATAATATTTTTCTGTTCTCTAATAGGGCTTCCTCACCCCCCGAAGGGCTCTGTGCCTATTAGGGCCTTTATGTGATAAATGCTGTTTTATGATTAGGGTATTATGAGCAGTCATGCACATTAGTGCCGAGGGCATAAACACATTTGCCAAAATAAAATGCCAGCAAAGGAGTTTAAATTGAAACACTCCTTTCATCCTGGATAATCTTATAGGATACCACCATCCGGGGGACATATTGATTAAAGTTCTAAGTTGATTCTGTTTGGAAAGAGATAGGGGAAGGCCTTCTACCTGTGTCACAGAAATTAGGGAGTAGTCTGATATAGCAAGCATCAGAAAGACAGATATCATCTTTAAGGTGAGCGCCAGGGCAGCTTTTCGAAATCCCTGAAGTCCTGATCTGCCTTGCTTGTCAGGTCTTTTCCTCATGACCTTGTCATGGGTGGGATCTCATGTGCTGGCTCCCGGCAACCATGCATTTTTAAAATCGGGATAGAAAAATTTATTTATCCCAATATTTTCTGTTTTTTTCTTGATTCCTTGAACAAATAAAATGACAGAATTTAAAATGTAAAATCCTAAATATTCCCATGAAATAAAAGTTTTTTATATGATTATAGGGCTAATTGAAGGATGGTAGAGTTTTCTTATTTCCTCCCCTTAATGTGAAAATTCCTTATTTTGCACAAAGATGCTTGAAGATTTCACCCTTCTTTAAGCTGAATATCAATCAGCATTAGTTTCCTAAAGAACTATATATATATATATATATATATATATATATATATATATATACATATATATATATGTACAATCTTATATGGGCTTCCCTGGTGGCTCAGACAATAAAGAATCCACCCGCCAAGTGGGAGACACTGCCTCAAGCCCTGAGTTATGAAGATCCCCTGGAGAGGGAAATGGCAACTCACGCCAATAAAGCAAGAGGACAGAGGAGCCTGTTGAGTTACAGTCCACGGGCACACAAGAGTCAGACTTGACTCTATGACTAAACCACCGCTATATCCTGATATACTTTAATGTAGGATAGCATTGTAATAATCATAATATTTATAAAAAGATTTTTCCAAGAAGAGGTAGGACTAACTAAATAGCAATTGAAAAAGTAGTAAATTAATTCTGGAAAGGCAAAGTGTGGGAATCACTTGATCAGAAGTTCACACAAAGTAAATGCTTATTATTATTATTATTATTTTTACATATAACAACAAATAATATTGGAGGGCACAGACTTTACCTACCTACCTATGACACTACCACAAAGAAGAGTTTTATGTATTCTTATTTTATTTTCCTAGAAAGTCTTCAGGAGACTCTTTAAATTATACTTGAAGACATGAATTCCTTAGGTAATATCACTCTGCTTTAATTGCAATGACCAGTTGACATGTGTTTTCTTAAAGAATGCATAACTGCTTTAGCTACACAGATGTCAGTCAGATAATTGAACTTATCCCACTGACACTGTTTGCTATTTGTGTTCTTGTGATTATTTAATTCATTATATTTTTGGTTATGGCAGATTCAATAATGTACTGGAAGTTCTAATCTATGTAATAAAATTATACTGATTGAAATTAAAAAAAAGCATCCTACTCACAGATCACCTAACATTTTATATAGAATCTCCATTTAAGACACACAAATGAAATGTTAACTAGATTTATTGTGGTTATCATTATGTTGTACATCCCATTTTTATTTTTTTTTCTTTTTCTTTTTTTTATTGAAGGATAATTGCTTTACAGAATTTTGTTCTTTTCTGTCAAAGCTCAACATGAATCAGCCATAGGTATACATATATCCCCTCCCGTTTGAATCTCCCTCCCGTCTCCCTTCCCCTCCCACTCCTCTAGGTTGATACAGAGCCCCTGTTTGAGTTTCCTGAGCCTCACAGCAAAATCCCGTTGGCTATCTATTTTACATATGGTAATTTAAGTTTCCATGCTACTCTTTCCATACATCTCACCCTCTCCTCCTCTCTCCCCATGTCCATAAGTCTATTCTCTATGTCCGTTCTGCCACTGCTGCCTTGTAAATAAATTCTTCAGTACCATTTTTCTAGATTCCATATATGTGCATTAGAATATGATATTTATCTTTCTCTTTCTGACTCACTTCATTCTGTATAATAGGTTCTAGGCTCTTCCACCTCATCAGAACTGACTCAAATGCATTCCTTTTTATGGCTGAATAATATTTCATTGTGTGTGAACCACAACTTCTTTTTTTTTAATTTTAATTTTTTTAATTTTTTAAATTAATTTATTTTAATTGGAGGCTAATTACTTTACAATATTAATGTAGTTTTTGCCATACATTGACATGAATCAGTCATGGGTGTACATGTGTCCCCCATCTGGAACCCCCCTCCCACTTCCCTCCCCATCCCATCCCTCAGGATCATCCCACTGCATCGGCCCTGAGTGCCCTGTCTCATGCATCAAACCTGGACTGGTGATCTATTTCACATATGGTAACATACATGTTTCAATGGTGTTCTCTCAAATCATCCCCCTCTTGCTTTCTTTATATCTGTGTATCTTTCGCTGTCTTGCATATAGGGTCACCATTACCATCTTTCTAAATTCCATATATATGTGTTAATATACTGTATTGGTGTTTTTCTTTCTGACCTATTTCACTCTGTATAATAGGCTCCAGTTTCATCCACCTCATTAGAACTGATTCAAATGTGTTCTTTTTAATAGCTGAGTAATATTCCATTGTGTATATGTACCAAAGCTTTCTTATCCATTCATCTGCTGATGAACATGTAGGTTCATGATGAACATCCATATCCTAGCTATCATAAATCGTGCTGTAATGAACATTGGGGTACACATGTCTCTTTCAATTCTGGTTTCCTCAGTATGTATGCCCAGCAGTGGGATTGTTGGGTTGTATGGCAGTTCTATTTCCAGTTGTTTAAGGAATCTCCCCACTGTTCTCCATAGTGGCTGTACTAATTTGCACTCCCACCAACAGTGTAAGAGGGTTCCCTTTTCTCCACACCCTCTCCAGCATTTATTGTTTGTAGACTTTTTGATAGCAGCCATTCTGACCAGCATGAGATGGTACCTCATTGTGGTTTTGATTTGCATTTCTCTGATAATGAGCTACGTTGAGCATCTTTTCATGTGTTTGTTAGCCATCTGTATGTCTTCTTTGGAGAAATGTCTGTTTAGGTCTTTTCCCCACTTTTTGGGTTGTTTGTTTCTCTGGCATTGAGTTGTATGAGCTGCTTGTATATTTTGGAAATTAATCCTTTGTCAGTTGTTTCATTTGCTATTATTTTCTCCCATTCTGAGGGCTGTCTTTTCACCTTGCTTATAGTTTCCTTTGCTGTGCAAAAGCTTTTAAGTTTTTTTTTTTAATTTATTTATGTATTTATTTATTTTTTTCAGTGGGTTTTGTCATACATTGACATGAATCAGCAATAGATTTACACGTATTCCCCATCCTGATCCCCCCTCCCACCTCCCTCTCCACCCGATTCCTCTGGGTCTTCCCAGTGCACCAGGCCCGAGCACTTGTCTCATGCATGCCACCTGGGCTGGTGACCTGTTTCACCATAGATAATATACATGCTGTTCTTTCGAAACATCCCACCCTCACCTTCTCCCACAGAGTTCAAAAGTCTGTTCTGTACTTCTGTGTCTCTTTTTCTGTTTTGCATATAGGGTTATCGTTACCATCTTTCTAAATTCCATATATATGTGTTAGTATGCTGTAATGTTCTTTATCTTTCTGGCTTACTTCACTCTGTATAAGGGGCTCCAGCTTCATCCATCTCATTAGAACTGGTTCAAATGAATTCTTTTTAACGGCTGAGTAATATTCCATGGTGTATATGTACCATAGCTTCCTTATCCATTCATCTGCTGATGGGCATCTAGGTTGCTTCCATGTCCTGGCTATTATAAACAGTGCTGCGATGAACATTGGGGTGCACGTGTCTCTTTCAGATCTGGTTTCCTTAGTGTGTATGCCCAGAAGTGGGATTGCTGGGTCATATGGCAGTTCTATTTCCAGTTTTTAAAGAAATCTCCACACTGTTCTCCATAGCGGCTGTACTAGTTTGCATTCCCATCAACAGTGTAAGAGGGTTCCCTTTTCTCCACACCCTCTCCAGCATTTATTGCTTGTAGACTTTTGGATAGCAGCCATCCTGACTGGCGTGTAATGGTACCTCATTGTGGTTTTGATTTGCATTTCTCTAATAATGAGTGATGTTGAGCATCTTTTCATGTGTTTGTTAGCCATCTGTATGTCTTCTTTGGAGAAATGTCTGTTTAGTTCTTTGGCCCATTTTTTGATTGGGTCATTTATTTTTCTGGAATTGAGCTGCAGGAGTTGCTTGTATATTTTTGAGATTAATCCTTTGTCTGTTTCTTCAGTTGCTATTATTTTCTCCCAATCTGAGGGCTGTCTTTTCACCTTGCTTATAGTTTCCTTTGTAGTGCAAAAGCTTTTAAGTTTCATTAGGTCCCATTTGTTTATTTTTGTTTTTATTTCCAATATTCTGGGAGGTGGGTCATAGAGGATCTTGCTGTGGTTTATGTTGGAGAGGGTTTGGCCTATGTTCTCCTCTAGGAGTTTTATAGTTTCTGGTCTTACATTTAGATCTTTAATCCATTTTGAGTTTATTTTTGTGTATGGTGTTAGAAAGTGTTCTAGTTTCATTTGTTTACAAGTGGTTGACCAGCTTTCCCAGCACCACTTGTTAAAGAGGTTGTCTTTTTTCCATTGTATATCCTTGCCTCCTTTGTCAAAGATAAGGTGTCCATAAGTTCGTGGATTCATCTCTGGGCTTTCTATTCTGTTGCATTGATCTATATTTCTGTCTTTGTGCCAGTACCATGCTGTCTTGATGACTGTGGCTTTGTAGTAGAGTCTGAAGTCAGGCAGGTTGATTCCTCCAGTTCCATTCTTCTTTCTCAAGATTACTTTGGCTATTCGAGGTTTTTTGTATTTCCATACAAATTGTGAAATTCTTTGGTCTAGTTCTATGAAAAATACCATTGGTAGCTTGATAGGGATTGCATTGAATCTATAGATTGCTTTGGGTAGAATAAGCATTTTGACAATATTGATTCTTCCAATCCATGAGCATGGTATGTTTCTCCATCTGTTTGTGTCCTCTTTGATTTCTTTCATCAGTGTTTTATAGTTTTCTATATATAGGTCTTTTTCTTCTTTAGGTAGATATATTCCTAAGTATTTTATTCTTTTTGTTGCAATGGTGAATGGTATTGTTTCCTTAATTTCACTTTCTGTTTTTTTCATTGTTAGTATATAGGAATGCAAAGGATTTCTGTGTGTTAACTTTATATCCTGCAACTTTACTATATTCATTGATTAGCTCTAGTAATTTTCTGGTAGAGTCTTTAGGGTTTTCTATGTAGAGGATCATGTCATCTGCAAACAGTGAGAGTTTCACTTCTTCTTTTCCTATCTGGATTCCTTTTACTTCTTTTTCTGCTCTGATTGCTGTAGCCAAAACTTCCAACACTATGTTGAAGAGTAGTGGTGAGAGTGGGCACCCTTGTCTTGTTCCTGAATTCAGGGGAAATGCTTTCAATTTTTCACCATTGAGGATGATACTTGCTGTGGGTTTGTCATATATAGCTTTTATTATGTTGAGGTATGTTCCTTCTATTCCTGCTTTTTGGAGAGTTTTAATCATGAACGAGTGTTGAATTTTGTCAAAGGCTTTCTCTGCATCTATTGAGAGAATCATATGGTTTTTATCTTTCAATTTGTTAATGTGGTGTATTACATTGATTGATTTGCGGATATTAAAGACTCCTTGCATTCCTGGGATAAAACCCACTTGGTCATGGTGTATGATTTTTTTAATATGTTGTTGGATTCTGTTTGCTAGAATTTTGTTAAGGATTTTTGCATCTATGTTCATCAGTGATATTGGCCTGTAGTTTTCTTTTTTTGTGGCATCTTTGTCTGGTTTTGGAATTAGGGTGATGGTGGCCTCATAGAGTGAGTTTGGAAGTTTACCTTCATCTGCAATTTTCTGGAAGAGTTTGAGTAAGATAGGTGTTAGCTCTTCTCTAAATTTTTGGTAGAATTCAGCTGTGAAGCCATCTGGTCCTGGGCTTTTGTTTGCTGGAAGATTTTTTATTACAGTTTCGATTTCCTTGCTTGTGATGGGTCTGTTAAGATCTTCTGTTTCTTCCTGGTTCAGTTTTGGGAGGTTATACTTTTCTAAGAATTTGTCCATTTCATCCAAGTTGTCCATTTTATTGGCATAGAGCTGCTGGTAGTAGTCTCTTATGATCCTTTGTATTTCAGTGTTGTCTGTTGTGATCTCTCCATTTTCATTTCTAATTTTGTTAATTTGGTTCTTCTCTCTTTGTTTCTTAATGAGTCTTGCTAATGGTTTGTCAATTTTGTTTATTTTTTCAAAAAACCAGCTTTTAGCTTTGTTGATTTTTGCTATGGTCTCTTTAGTTTCTTTTGCATTTATTTCTGCCCTGATTTTTAAGATTTCTTTCCTTCTGCTAACCCTGGGGTTCTTCATTTCTTCCTTCTCTAATTGCTTTAGGTGTAGAGTTAGGTTATTTATTTGGCTTTTTTCTTGTTTCTTGATGTAAGCTTGTAATGCTATGAACCTTCCCCTTAGCACTGCTTTTACAGTGTCCCATAGGTTTTGGGTTGTTGTGTTTTCATTTTCATTCATTTCTATGCATATTTTGATTTCTCTTTTGATTTCTTCTATGAAATGTTGGTTATTTAGAAGCGTGTTATTTAGCCTCCATATGTTTGAATTTTTAACAATTTTTTTTTCCTGTAATTGAGATCTAATCTTACTGCACTGTCGTCAGAAAAGATGACTGGAATGATTTCAGTTTTTTTGAATTTTCCAAGACCAATTTATGGCCCAGGATGTGATCTATTCTGGAGAAGGTTCTGTGTGCACTTGAGAAAAAGGTGAAGTTGATTGTTTTGGGGTGAAATGTCCTATAGATATCAATTATGTCTATCTGGTCCATTGTGTCATTCAAGGTTTGTGTTTCCTTGTTAATTTTCTGTTTAGTTGATCTATCCATAGTTGTGAGTGGGGTATTAAAGTCTCCCACTATTATTGTGTTACTATTAATTTCCTCTTTCATACTCGTTAGCGTTTGCCATACACATTGCGGTGCTCCTATGTTGGGTGCATATATAATTGTTATATCTTCTTCTTGCATTAATCCTTTGATCATTATGTAGTGTCCTTCTTTGTCTCTTTTCACATCCTTTATTTGAAAGTCTGTTTCATCTGATATGGGTATTGCGACTCCTGCTTTCTTTTGGTCTCCGTTTGTGTGAAATATTTTTTTCCAGCCCTTCACTTTTAGTCTGTATGTGTCTCTTGTTTTGAGGTGGTTCTCTTGTAGACAGCATATATAGGGGTCTTGTTTTTGTATCCATTCAGCCAATCTTTGTCTTTTGGTTGGGGCATTCAACCCATTTACATTTAGGGTAATTATTGATAGGTGTGGTCCCGTTGCCAATTACTTTGTTGTTTTGGGTTCACGTTTATACAACCTTTCTGCATTTCCTGTCTAGAGAAGATCCTTTAGCATTTGTTGAAGAGCTGGTTTGGTGGTGCTGAATTCTCTCAGCTTTTGCTTATCTGTAAAGCTTTTGAATTCTCCTTCATATCTGAATGAGATCCTTGCTGGATACAGTAATCTAGGTTGTAGTTTATTCTCTTTCATTACTTTCAGTATGTCCTGCCATTCCCTTTTGGCCTGGAGGGTTTCTATTGATAGATCAGCTGTTATCCTTATGGGAATCCCTTTGTGTGTTATTTGTTGTTTCTCCCTTGCTGCTTTTAAGATTTGTTCTTTGTGTTTGATCTTTGTTAATTTGATTAATATGTGTCTTGGGGTGTTTCGCCTTGGGTTTATCCTGTTTGGGACTCTCTGGGTTTCTTGGACTTGGGTGGCTATTTCCTTCCCCATTTTAGGGAAGTTTTCAGCTATTATCTCCTCGAGTATTTTCTCATGGCCTTTCTTTTTGTCTTCTTCTTCTGGGACTCCTATGATTCGAATGTTGGGGCATTTCACATTGTCCCAGAGGTCCCTGAGGTTGTCCTCATTTCTTTTGATCCTTTTTTCTTTTTTCCTCTCTGCTTCATTTATTTCCACCATTTTATCTTCTACCTCACTTATCTTATCTTCTGTCTCCGTTATTCTACTCTTGGTTCCCTCCAGAGTGTTTTGATCTCATTCATTGCATTATTCATTTTTAATTGACTCTTGTTTATTTCTTCTAGGTCTTTATTAAATATTTCTTGCATCTTTTCTATCTTTGTCTCCAGGCTATTTATCTGTAACTCCATTTTGTTTTCAAGATTTTGGATCATTTTTATTATCATTATTCTAAATTCTTTTTCAGGTAGATTCCCTATCTCCTCCTGTTTTGTTTGACTTGGTGGGCATTTTTCATGTTCCTTTACCTTTTGGGTATTTCTCTGCCTTTTCATCTTGTTTAGATTGCTGTATCTGGACTGGGCTTTCTGTATTCTGGAGGTCTGTTGTTCCTTTTTATTGTGGAGGTTTTACCCAGTGGGTGGGGTTAGACGATTGGCTTGTCAAGGTTTCCTGGTTCGGGAAGTTTGCGTTGGTGTTCTGGTGCGTGGAACTTGATTTCTTCTCTCTGGAGAGCAATGGAGTGCCCAGTAATGAGTTTTGAGATGGGTCTATGTGTTAGGTGTCACCTTGGGCAGCCTGTATGTTGATGTTCAGGGCTATGTTCCTGCGTTGCTGGAGAATTTGCGTGGTATGTCTTGCTCTAAAACTTATTGGCTCTTGCGTGGTGGTTGGTTTCAGTGTAGGTATGGAGGCTTTTGGACGGTCACTTATTACTTAAAGTTCCATGTAGTCAGGAGTTTTCTGGTGTTCTCAGGTTTTGGGCTTAAGTCTCCTGCCTCTGGATTTTAGTTTTATTCTTCCTGTAGTCTCAGGACTTCTCCAACTATACAGCCCTGATAAGAAAACTTCTAGGTTAATGGCGAAAAGATCCTCCCCCATTAGGGACACCCAGAGAGGTTCACAGAGTTACATGAAGAAGAGGAGAGGGAGGAGGGAGATAGTGTTGAGCAGGAGGAGAAAAAGGGGGACTCAAGAGGAGAGAGACAGATCTACGCAGTTGTCTGTTCCCAGAGTGTTCTCTGTTGCCCAGACACCCACCAAGATTCACAGAATTGGATTGGGAAGAGAAGGGGAAAGGAAGAAATAGAGGTGTTCTGAGGTAGAAAACAGAGAGTCAAGATTGGGAGAGAATCATCAACATACTCCTGAATAAAAATGGGAACTGAATATTGGATTCTTAAATGTTCACAATTTATATCATATATTGAAAAACAAAAATTAAAAATCTAGAGTAGAGATTAAACTCTTAAAAATACTATATTAAGTACAAAAACCAAAATACCCACAAAAAATTTTTTAAAAATATATATGAAGTTCAGTTTAAAAAATAGGGCTTCTCTTCTTTTTTTTTTGGTAAGGTTATAGTGTATTGAAAATGAAAATTAAGGAGTAGTAGAGGAGTACTAGAGGACTTTAAAAGAAATAAGAGAAAAAGAAAAATAGAAAATAGAAGAGAAAAAGAAGAAAAAAAGAAAAAAAAAAAGAATTTTCCCTAATTAAAAAAAATCGTAAAAATCTATGAAAATGAAAGTTAAGGAGTAATGGGGGAGTAATAGGGAATTTTAAAGGAAAATAAAAGAGAAAAAATAAAAAACAAAAAATTTTTTTTTTCTTATTTAAAAAAAAAAAGTTAAAATATATCTAGGAATTTCTCTGGAGCTGTTGTGGTCAGTGTCGGTTCAGCTCAGTTTCAGATATCTCCTCGTTCCAGCTTACACTTTTCGATATCTACAGGCCTCTTCCGATGTAATCACTGTTTTCTACAGGGATTTTAATCTGTTGCACCGCTCTCTTCAGAAGCAGTTCCCTTTGTTTATTTGGCTTCTGTTTGCTGGTTTCTTCAGAGCCTCATTTCTGCCCTGACACAGGCGGGCGGAGGTGGACTCTTATTCAGGTAGCTAGTTCCGTCGCTCTGCGTGGAGGGGCTGGCGGTGCCGGGAGAGGCTGGCGCTGCTGGGAGAGGCTGGCGCTGCTTTCTCCGTCTGTGCTGCTTAGGCTCCCGGCCGCTCTATATGGAGCGTGCCATGCGCTGCGCGCAGCTCCAGCCCTCGGGTGTTCCACAAATGCGCGGAACAAAAGGCTGCGTCCGCTCTTGTGCCTTCCCCGTCAGAGCGGTCCAGGCAGCCAGGAGCTTGATAGGCGCACTCTCCCCAGGTGTGGCGCGCCCCCTCCCTTCCGCGGACCCAGTCTCAGTTTCCGCCGGCACCAGTCGGATGTGTGCGCCTTCTGCCCTCCGCGTCCCCAGCCCCAGTCCCCGCCCGCGCCGGTCGGGTGCCTGCGCCCTGTGTCTCGCCGCGACCTGCTCCCGCCTCCGGCGGGTCTGGGCCGGTCCGCAGTCTGCGAGCTCTTCTCTGGACTTTCTCGGTCCCTTTGTTCTGCGAACAGCGTGTTCGGGCCAGTTAATTTTCTCTCTCTTCCCTGCTCTCCCACAGTTCAAGTTGGCAATTCACAAAAGCTCCCTCCGATTGTCCTCAGGGCACTCAGGCCCGGACCCTACCCCAAGCAATGCCGCCCGCTCCTGTCCGTGCCGCCCCCACTTGCTGGTGGCGGATGCTGGTGTCTGGGGCACTTTTCTGCTGAGAGTTGCTTTTCGGCACGTAATCTGTGGGTTTTATTTATTGTTTCCCTCCCAGTCAGGTTGCCCTCCTAGATCAAACACTTCCCCCAGGCCTGCCAGTGCGAGGGTTTCCCGGTGTCTGGAAACGTCCTCTAAAGACTCCCTTCCTGGGACGGATCTCCATCCTTAGCTCTTTTGTCTCACTTTTTATCTTTTATATTTTGTCCTACCTCCTTTCGAAGACAATGGGCTGCTTTTCTGGGCGCCTGATGACCTCAGCTAGCGATCAGAAGTTGTTTTGTGAAGTTTGCTCTGCGTTCAGATATTCTTTTGATGAATTTGTAGGAGAGAAAGTGGTCTCCCCGTCCTACTCCTCCGCCACCTTGGCTCCTCCCCCCCCCCATTTTTAATATGCAGAAGAAAAGCCAAGAGTATACAGTGGACGGTCACATGGTAAAGATCAATATACATAGATTATTGATATTATTATGTAAAAAAGCAGCTGTAACTAGAAAATAAATGTTTCTATATATCACTTATAACATCAAGAGTGTAAACTATTTAGAAATGACTTTTTTTAAAAAATAAAACTGAGTTACTTACTGATAACCACAAAACACTGCATGCAGGGAGAAATTAAAGGAGACTTAAATAATGGAGAGATATGTCTTCTTTGTGGATTGTAACATTCAGTATTTTTAAGTCCAATATTTTTAAGTTACCAATTCTTATTAAAATTGATCAATAGTTTTAATGCCAGTCCAGCTGGCTTATTTTTAATAGATAAACTGATTCTAAATTATATAGAAATTGTTTAAAAAAATCTTAAATTAGCCAAAACAATTTTGAGAGAGAAGAAAAATCACTGAATGATTTACACTATCTACATTTTAAGAGTTAGTAAGAAACTACAGTACTCAAAACAATAAATTTAGTTACACTAAACAACACATTTTCAATTGGGTGAAATAGCCTTATATTGGAAGAAGACTAGGACACCCATAGCTAAAGAGAAGTCAAAGTTTCAAAGGAGAGGGTTTGCCTCACTTCAAATCTTCAAAGGATTGCCTGAGTCTCTTGTTAGGGGCTAATGTAGCTCGTGGCTGTAATTGAAGCCAATGCTCATTTACCACTTTGAACATTCTAGAACCCTTAAGTAGTATGCTAAATCTACTCTGCCTCTGCTTTCTAAGTGAAACATCAGTGTAGATGATAGCACATCTGTTTACAACATTCTGCTGCTGCTAAGTCGCTTCAGTTGTGTCCACCTCTGTGCCATCCTGTGGACTGTTGCCTGCCAGGCTTCCTCTGTCCATGTTATCCTCCAGGCAGGAATACTAGAGAGGGTTGCCATGCCTACTCCAGGGGAATCTTCCCAACCCAGGGATCAAGCCCATGTCTCTTATATCTCCTGCATTGACAGGCAGGTTCTTTACCGTTAGTGCCACCTGGTAAGCATGGTTTACTAAATATTTTAAGCCCACTGTTGAGATCTACTGCTCAGAAAAAATAAATGAAAAGAAAGAAAAGAAGAGAAAATGATTTCTTTCAAAGTATGATTACTTATTGACAATGCGCCAGGTCACCCAAGAGTTCTAATGGAGATATACCACAAGATTTGTGCTGTTTTTATGCCTGCTAACACAACAGAGCAATCACATTCCCCATCCATTCTGCAGCATATAGATCAAGCTATCATTTCAACTTCCAGATGTTATTATTTTAAAAATATGTTTTGTAAATCTATGGCTGTTGTAGTTAGTGATTTCTTTGATGTATCTGGGCAAAGGAAATTGAAAGCTTCCAGAATGGATTCATTGTTCTGGATGTCATTAAGAACATTCATGATACATTTGGAAGATGTAAAAATACTAACATTAACTGGATTTGGGAAAAATTGTATCCAAACCTTCATGAATGTCTTTGGGGAGTTAAAATTTCAGTGGAGAGAGTAGCTTCAGATATAGTGGAAATAGTAAGAGAACTCAACTAGAAGTAGAGACTGAAGATATGACTGAATTGCTGCAATCTCAGGATAAAACTTTAATGGATGAAGACTTGCTTCTTGTGGATATGCAAAGCAAGAAATTTCTTCAGATGGAATCATTCCTAGGGAAAATGTGCAGATTGTTGACATGACAACAAAGGATTTAGAATATTGCATAAACTTAGTTGGTAAAGCAGTGGCTGCGTTTGAGAGCATTGATTCCCACTTTCAGAGATCTGCAGTGGGTAAAATGTTGTGGAACAGTGTTACTTGCCACAGGCAAATTATTTGCAACAATGTCAATTATGTGGCAAACTTCATTGCTGCATTTTAAGAAATTGTCACCACAACCCAAATCTTGAGCAGCTGCCACCCTGATCAGTAAGCAGTCATTAACAGTGAGGCAATACCCTTCACCAGCAAAATTATTATAACACACTGAAGGGTAGATAATAATTAGTATCTTAATAAAAAATATATGTATTTTTAGACACAGTGCTGCTGCATGCTTAATAGCCTACAATATCATATAAATATAACTTTTATATGCACTGGGAAACCAAAAAAAAAAAAGAGTAATTTGCTTTATGATGCCATTCACTTATTGCAGTGGTCTGGAACAAAGCCTGCAATATATTTTAGGTATGCTTGTTTCGAATTTTATGCTCCCAAATAGAGAGATGAATTGTGATATTTGGTTATCTTCAAGCACATAAGTTTTGTGGACTAAGTGGGATTTATATAGAGCAATCATATTCCCCAGGGTGCCTGGAATATTTGGTCCAATTCCACTATTAAAAAAAAAAAAAGCAGAAACAAAACAAGAAAGCTCATGGCAGAATGACATGGAGCCAGAGTGAATACATGTGGATTCAGCCATTTCTAAGTTCCCTCTGAATCCTAACAGCCCATGCTTTGGCAACTTTAAGTACAGAAGCAAAAAGAGGATGTTTGAAAAAAGAGGAGGTCAAAGGAAGTTTTTCTTTTTTTTTCATTTATTTTTATTAGTTGGAGGCTAATTACTTCACAACATTGCAGTGGGTTTTGTCATAGTTTTGACCTCCTTGTTTCTCAGACTACAGATGAGAGGATTTAACATGGGGATGACCACCGTCTAAAACACAAACACCACTTTGTCTTGGTCCATTGAGTAGCTGGAGCTGGGGCCCAGATACATGAATAGGATTGTGCCAAAGAAGATGGTGGCCACCATTATGTGGGATGCGCAGGTGGAGAAGGCTTTGTGTCTCCCGTCAGCAGAGTGTATCCTCAAGATGCCGGTGAGGATGTAGAGACAGGAAATGAGAATAGTCAGGAGGCAGCTCAGTTCACTAAAACTGGCAAAGGCAAAAATGACAAATTCATTGACATGTGTGTCAGAACAAGTGAGTTTCAGGAGGGGTTGAGAACAGTGTAGAGAGTCCTTAAAAAACTAGAAATAGAATTGGCATATGACCCAGCAATCTCACTGCTGGGCATACACACTGAGGAAACCAGAATTGAAAGAGACACATGTACCCCAGTGTTCATCACAGTGCTCTGTTTATAATAGCCAGGACATGGAAGCAACCTAGATGTCCATCAGCAGACTAATGGATAAGAATGCAGTGGTACATATACACAATGGAATATTACTCAGCCATTAAAAAGAATACATTTGAATCAATTCTCAAGAGGTGGATGAAACTGGAGCCTATTATACAGAGTGAAGTAAGCCAGAAAGGAAAACAACAATATAGTATACTAATGCATATATATGGAATTTAGAAAGATGGTAATGATAACCCTGTATGTGAGACATCAAAAGAGATACAGATGTATAGAACAGTCTTTTGGACTCTGTGGGAGAGAACAAGGGTGGGATGATTTGGGAGAATGGCATTGAAACATGTATATTATCATATGTGAAACAAATCACCAGTCCAGATTCGATGCATGATACAGGGTTCTCGGGGCTGGTGCACTGGGATGACCCAGAGGGATGGGATGGGGAGGGAGGTGGGAGGGGGATTCAGGATGGGGAATACATATACACCCGTGGCAGATTCATGTCAATGTATGGCAAAACCAATATCATATTGTAAAGTAAAAAAAAGAAAAAAAGAAACAAAGAAAGAAAAGAAAATAGCATTAACCTTTTCTGAAAATTTATAACTTTCAGTGAGCAAATAGTCTCATCCACAAATATTTTAACAATGTAATGCACATTCATAGACTAACTTTAAAAATTCATCTTCCTTACATGTATTAAATTGAATCCTTCAACAGAGAAAATATTTTGTCTTACAGCCTTCCACAGAAACTCAGTGATGAGATGTACAGAATGAATGTAGATTTTCTTAAATATTTGGACCTTTTATTTAATTATTTGCTAATCTTCTTCCTAGTATTTTTTAAAATATAATGGATAATGATAAAAATGTTAATGGCTAACTCAGACTTTGACACTCTCAAAAGCAATTATTAGGTTGGCCAAAAAGTTTGTTTGGGTTTTTTACATAACATCTTATGTTAAAACCTGTAAAATAATTAAAAATATATGATCATAATAGTCTCCTAATCACTAGTTGAAACTTGGCATTTTTGTTTCAACTTTAATTTTAATCAGGCTAAATTAATGACAATTATGTTTAGGACTGGGAGGGAGCACATTGATCTTACAATGTGTTATTATGCCATTGGAAAACTATTCGTGGCAGAAAATTAATACAGATGAGGTCAAGCAGAGTAATAAACTCACATGTAGTGTTTTCAAACCAACATCAAGTTTAATACTGATAAATATTAATTTGGAAAAAAAATTTGTTTCCTTCTGAGAAGAATGTCTCAATAGCAGTTGTATTGTGATTTTGGCTCAAATAGCCTTTGTTGTGGTGATAGGGGGATGCCTTCTGCATTGTAGGATGTTTCTTAGCATCTCTGGCCTCTTCCCATTAAAAGCCAGGAACAGCCTCCTTCCTACAAAGGTAGGAAATGAAAACAATGTCTCCAGATGTTGCCAAATATCCTCTTGGGGGCAAAATCTCCCATGGTTGAGAACAACTGTTCTGTAGCCTCACCTTCATCCACACCAAAGGCCAGGAGGAGTGCTGTCTCAGTTTCTGATGTTTGTGGCCCATAATTCCTTGAGCCCAGTGTTTGACTGTGTGGATCACAGCAAACAGTGGTAAATTCTGAAAGAGATGGAAATACCAGACCACCTGACTTTCTTCCTGAGAAATCTGTATGCAGGTCAAAAAGCAACAGTTAGAACTGGACATGGAACAACAGACTGATTTCAAATTGGAAAATGAGTACATCATTGTCTGTCTATTGTCACCTTGCTTATTTAACTTATATGCAGAGCACATCATGAGAAACACTGGACTGGATGAAGCACAAGCTGGAATCAAGATTGTTGGGAGAAATATTAATAACCTAAGGTATGCAGATGATGCCACCCTTATAGAAGAAAGCAAAGAAGAACTAAAGAGCCTCTTGATGAAAGTGAAAGAGGAGAGTGAAAATGTTGGCTTAAAACTCAACATTCATAAAACTAAGATCATTGCATCTAGTTGCAGCTCTTCATGGCAAATAGATGGGAAAACAATGGAAACAGTTACAGGTTTTATTATGGGGGGCTCCAAATCACTACAGATGGTGACTGCAGACATGAATTTAAAAGATGCCTGCTCCTTGGAAGAAAAATTATGGCCAACCTAGACAGCAGAGACATTACTTTACCAACAAAGGTCTGTCTAGTCAAAGCTATGGTTTTTTCCATATGTATGGATATGAGAGTTGGACCATAAAGAAAGCTGAGCACCAAAGAATTGATGCTTTTGAACTTTGCTGTTGGAGAAGACTCTTGAGAGTCTCTTGGACAGCAAGAAGATCCTACCAGTCAATCCTCAGGGAAATCAGTCCTGAATATTCATTGGAAGGACTGACACTGAAGCTGAAACTCCAATACTTTGGCTACCTGATGCGAAGAACCAACTCATTGGAAAAGACCCTGATGCTGGGAAAGATTGAAGGCAGGAGGAGAAGGGGACAACAGAGGATGAGATTGATGGATGGCATCACTGACACGATGGACATGAATTTGAGTAAGCTCTGGCAGTTAGTGATGGAGAGGGAAGCCTGGCGTGCTGCAGTCCATGGGGTCGTGAAGTTTCAGACATGACTGAGAGATTGAACTGAACTGATCCTTGGGATGGTGTCATTTCATGTAGAACCATGACTGAGTTCATGATAAGCAAGAGCTGGATCTAATTGCCCTCAGAACAGCATAGAGCTGCATAGCCTAAGTGCTCTGTGAACACTGGATAAAATTAATTTAATATATTCCCTATTGATTTCTGAAGTTATGTTATCTACAATAAAGTTTGAAAGGTTGGTATCCAGGTCTTTCTTCCCATGAGGTAGGTGCCTGATTAGGAAGGGAAAAGACATGGCTCTCTGGGGACCAATCTTCTCTCATTTGATCATCACATACACCCTCCACCTCTAGTATCTCTCAGCAGAGTGAACACAAAGCTTAGCTGACAGAATTCTTATTCCTCTGTGGAACATCTGAGAGGCAAGTCCACTGTGTTCTTGTTTTTAATCCGGTGGAATGGACTCGCTGGCTTAGTCTCAACATTCCTAAGGTTGCATGGAGAGCAGATCCTCCATCTGGCAACACCTAAAATGTGTGAGCTCTGGCGCATAACTTGACCTTAATGCTTGGAGATTGAAAACTGTATGTGCTCAGAGCACTATTGTACTCTCTGGGATCAGAACAGATAAAAGGGACAGTAGTGAGACAGCAAAGTCCCAGGAACAGTAGGGTGAGTTTTGTTTTGTGAGCATGTGATGATTATAACTTCACTTTGAAAGTAAAGGGAATGCTACCAGAAAGCCTGTGGAGTTTCACAAAGTGCTCTCACATTGGCCTGGTCTTTGCCTGAAACAAGCATTGTGCTAGACATGGGATTCATGGATGGAGAGATGTGGTCTTGGTCTTTGGTGACGTTTGTTCTTTCATTATTTGCTGATCTTCTGTGATGTACCAAATACTGTGCTAAGTAGGCTAGGATGATCTATATGCACTGTTCCTTCATCCTATGCACATTCACTGAGTGTAATTTTGTGCAGGTGCTTCAGTTAGCACTGGAGATAGAGTGGTAGCAAGAAATACGTCTTCTCTAGAAAGCTCAGTTTCATGGGCCAGATGGTCACATAGAACAAATACAATTCAATGTGTTAAGTGCTGTATTTCCAAAATGTCCTAGGAGAAGAGGGTCACTGACTGTAATGGTCTATGGATTGCAGAGATGGATTTCCTATTTCTGAGAACACTTTTAGGTTGCAGAGTCTGAATGGTAGCATTTCAGGTATGCAAATGACTATTATATAATTCAGCTGCTAAAGGAAGAATTCTTTTGTGTTATTTTGGATCACACACCCAAATTACTGCCTCCTGGTGGCTATGTCATGGCTAAAACACACAATGTTACAGAATTTATTTTCTTGGGACTTTCTTCCGATCCAGAGGTGCAGAAGGTTTGCTTTGTGATATTTCTGCTCTTGTATATAGCCATTGTCCTGGGGAATTTCCTCATTGTCCTCACTGTCATGACCAGCAGAAGCCTTGGCTCCCCCATGTACTTCTTCCTGAGCTACCTGTCCTTTGTGGAAATCTGCTATGCCTCGACTACAACGCCCAAACTCATCTCAGATCTGCTGGCTGAAAGGAAAGCCATATCTCTGTGGGGCTGCATGACACAACTTTCCTTTCTCCACTTCTTTGCTGGAACTGAGATTTTCCTGCTCACTGTGATGGCCTATGACCGCTATGTGGCCATCTGCAAGCCGCTCAACTACACCACCATCATGAACCAGCAGGTGTGTGCCTTCCTGGTGGGAGCAGCATGGGTATGGGGATTAGTGCATTCCTTGGCCCAAATCCTTCTCATCTTCCATTTGCCCTTCTGTGGCCCCAATGTAATTGACCACTATTTCTGTGATGTGCTTCCCCTCATGAAACTTGCCTGCTCTGACACCTTCCTTATCGGTCTTCTGATTGTTGCCAATGGGGGGACCCTGTCTGTGATCAGCTTCATCGTCCTCTTAGCCTCCTATGTGGTCATCTTGCTCCATGTGAGGACTCGAAGCTCTGAGGGTCGGCGCAAGGCCCTGTCCACCTGTGGGTCCCACATCACTGTGGTCACCTTGTTCTTTGTGCCCTGCATCTTCATTTATCTGAGACCTTCTACCACCCTGTCTGTGGACAAGATGGTGGCTGTGTTCTACACAGTGATCACCCCACTCCTCAACCCTGTCATCTACTCCCTGAGAAATGCTGAAGTGAAGAAGGCCATGAAGAGGCTGTGGGTCAGGACAATGAAACTAGAACAGAAATAGAGATCGAGTCTTGGAATTAATATCCATCATCACACATAGTTACATATATCAATGTTGTGGAAATCCACTTTTTTTTTTTTATTGTGCCACATGGCTTGTGAGATCTTAGTTCCTGGACCAGGGACTGAACTCACATCCTCGGAAGGAAAACTAGGAACCCTAACTATAAGACAGCTAGGAAATTCCTCTTATTTTGTTAAAATACATCCAGCAACTCTGTGCCTTTTGATTGCAGAGTTCAATTCATTTACCCTTATAGTAATCATTGAAATGTAAAGACCTAATATTGCTATTTGACTGTTTTCTGTTGGTTTTGTATTGATGGTTGATCCTTTTTGCTGCCTACATTTGTGAATTGGTGACCTTGCATGGTGTTATGCTGTGATTTCCTTGCCTTTATCTTTTGTGAATCTACTGTTGGTTGGGCTTGTGGTTTAGGTAACCATGAGGCTTACCTAAAACATAGTGACACAATCTACTTTATACTGATACTGATAGCAACTTAATTCAATTACATACATTCTACCCTTTCATATCCCCTACATGTCTTTAATGTTACAATATACCTCTTCTTAAGTTGTATATTCTTTCATAAATTATAGTTGTTAGGGATATTTTGATACTCATCTTTTTTGACTTTTATACTGTAGTTAAGTAGTTAGTACACCATCTATTATAGTATTACATTTTCAGAATTTGACTATACGTTTTCTTTATTCAGTGTGTGGTATAGGAAACAGTGGCAGATTTTATATTCTTGGGCTCTAAAATCATTGTAGACAGTGAATGCTGCCATGAAATTACAAGATGCTTGCTCCTTGGAAGAAAACCTATGACAAACCTAGAAAGCATATTAAAAAGTGGAGACATCACTTTGCCCGCAGATGTCCATATAGTCAAAGCTATGGTTTTTCCAGTAGTCATGTATGTATGTGAGAGTTGGACCATAGAGAAGGCCAAGCACCAAAGAAATGATGCTTTTGAATTTTGCTGGAGAAGACTCTTGAGATTTCCTTGGACTGCAAGGAGGTCAAACCAGTAAAACTTAAAGGAAATCAATCCTGAATATTCATTGGAAGGACTAATGCTGAAGCTGAAGCTCCAATACTTTGGCCACATGATGTGAAGAGCTGCCTCATTGGAAAAGACCTTGATGCTGGGAAAGATGGAGGGAAGGAGGGAAAAGTGGGTGACAGAGGATGAGATGGTTGGGTGGCATGACCAACTCAATGAGCATGAGTTTGAGTAAATTCTGGGAGTTAGTGAAGGATGATGAAGCTTGGCCTGCTGCAGTCCATGGTGTCACTTAGAGTCAGACACTATTAGTGACTAAACAACAGTAGTTTCCCTGTATTTTCAGATTACTAGTCAATATTTCTTTATTTTAGCTTAAAGAAATTTCAGCACTCCTTGTAAGGTAGGTCTGTTGTTTAGACATTAAGCTGTGTCCAACTCTTGCAATCCCAAGGACTGTAGCCCACCAGGCTCCTCTGTCCATGGGATTTCCCAGGCAAGAATACTGGAGTGGGTTGCCATTTCCTTCTCCAGGGGATCTTCCCGACCCAGGGATTGAACTTCCATCTCCTCCTGGGCAGGCGGATTCTTTACCACTGAGCCACCTGAGAAGCCTCAATGTAGGTCTAGCGGTATTGAAGTTCCTTAACGGTTTCTCTGAATGTCTTTTTTTCTGCTTTAATTCTGGATGATAGCTTTCCTTGATAGAGTATTTGTGTCAGCAATTTCTTTCTTTCAATAATTTGCAAATATTATTTCAATCTTTCCAGGCCTCTAAGGTTTCTGCTGAGAAATCTGCTTTTAATCTAGTGGAGGTTTCTTTGCAGGCTTCAAACTTCTTCCCTCTTCTGCTTTAAAGATTCTCTCTTTGTGTTTGACTTTTACAATTTTATTATAAAGTATCTTGCGAAGATCATTTTTAATTAATATAATGGGTAATCTTTTACCTTCATGACTTGATTGTCCAAATCTTTCCCTGCATTTAGAGAGTCTGCTTTAATGTTTTTTTTTTTTTTTTTAAATAACCTGTCTGACCCCTTCTCTGTCTCTTCTCCTCTGGAATGACAATGATTTTGATATTCTTTATATGGTCTCCCATAGATCACATAGGATTTTTTCACTTTTTCATTAATAATTTTCTATTCAGTATTGTTATTTCAATGTTTCTCTTCTCTGTCTATGGATTCTTTTCTTCAATTTGATCTGTTGATGATGTTCTCTATTGTATTTTCTATCCATTGAATTCTTCAGAAATTTAGCCCCAGAATTTGTTTGCTTCTTTTTATTATCTGTAATGTTAGTTAATTTTAAAGCCTTTGTAGTTACAGTGAAAGCTAACCTGATAATAAAATCTTAAGAACATTAGAAATGCAATGCTGGCATCAACTTAAGTTCAAATTCCTGGTTGAGAACTCTCCTGAAAACAAGTTTCTGAAGTCTTCCCTAGAAATCACAAATTCTATACAGAGATTGACCTCTTGGTCTCTCCAACTGAGCTCTCCCTTTTTCTCTTTCTTCTAGAGGATGGGAATGGAATAAAAGGATTCATTATCAGTGAGAGCTTCTGAAATAAGTGCTGCTCAAACTTTCCTGATAGCTCAGCTGGTAAAGAATCCACCTGCAATTCGCAGGAGACTCCAGTTCAATTCCTGGGTTGGAAAGATCCACTGGAGAAGAGATAGGCTACCCACTCCAGTATTCTTGGGCTTCCTTGGTGGTTCAGCCGATAAAGAATCCACCTGCAATGTGGTAGACATGGGCTCGATCCCTGGGTTGGGAAGATCCCCTGGAGGAGGGAACTGGCAACCTACTCCAATATTCTGGCCTGGAGAATTCCAAGAACTGTACAGTCCATGGGGAGACAAAGAGTCAGGCACGACTGAGTGACTTTCACTTTCAAGCATCTCATAGCTGATCCCACCGGCTCTCCCTTTTGTCACTATAGAGATAATTAAGTGTAGTTTAATCCCAGAATAGGGAGTTGGTGAGGGACTAGCTCTCAGTATTCAGAGAACTGCCTGTTGGTTGTGATGACACATTTTGCAGTGAAGTGAGGTTGGGATGGGTGTTTGGTCTCCCTGCCATCCTGGTTAGTGAATAACAGTAGCAGTGCTCTTGGGCTCCTCTGTTAGGAACCACTGTCCCCAGAATAGTTTATGCTCTTGTGGAATCTCTGAAAGTTGAAATGAAATCTGGGCAATTTTTGTTAATTTTTAGCTGACTCAGTTTTCTGCTTGAAGTCATTTTTATCTGCACAATTTAAGGAAGCATGTAATGTTATTTTCTTATTTGTTGTTGTTAGTTGCAATGTTGTGTCTGACTCTTTGCGGCCCCACGGACTGTAGCCCACCAAGCTCCTCTGTCCGTGGGATTTCCCAGGCAAGAACACTAGAGTGAGTTGCTAAGTCCTCCTTCTCCAGGGGATCTTCCCAACCCAGGGATCGAACCTGTGTCTCCTGCTTGGCAGGCAGATTCTTTACTACTTAATCACCCGGGAAATTTTTTTTTTTTCTATTAAAGATGAAAAAAATAGATAGGTGAAACAATCTGCTAACATTTACTGGTATAATTAATGTTGGATTTGATAAGAGAATCCAACAAGATCCAACAAAAATCCAACAAAAGAAACCTATTTGGTCCAAAGCAGTTAATCTCTGACTATTTTTGAATCTCTTAGAATTTCATTATGTACATTGCATGGATTCTTTACTCTAGCTCAGATTTATGATTTTGTGCTGTTCCATGACAGCTCCATGACTTGTTCTTAAATCACTGGAAATTTCCTATAACCACTATTTTGTCTTCAGAATCTTCTTTTCCTTTGTCTGTGTCTAAAACCAGACTTTAATGTATACATATTTTCTTCCTTAGCTCTATGGACTTTATCAATTATGTTTATTTTATGCCATCCAATTCTGTTTCTAATTATTTTTGTAAACTCTTGTATATTACAGGGAATGATGAAATGTAATTTTCAAAATGCATTTTTGTGCACAAATGTTAAATTTTTGGGATTGTGATAAGTAAAAATTTCTTTTTATTGCTGTGTTTATTTTATTTATAAACCTCTCAAACCTAGAAAGATCAGAAAAAGTGTATAAATGTGCTTTTTGAAAACTTATTTCCTACTTACTGTTCTGTCCTTTTTTGATGTGTATTTTCCCTCTTTTAAAATAAAATTTCATTCTAGCTATGGTTCTGGGTATAATGACTGTTCAAGAATATTGCTGTTGATCTGTTTCATACCCACAGTCAGGGCAACATTATGACTTTTGTGGACCCATGGTACTTTCATCCTCTTGGACCCTCTCCTCCACCAAAATGTTAAAAATTATCTTTTCTGACCACATTGCTATATAGATGACTATAGTGTAAGCTGCATTTAGATTATATTAATTTATTTCTTTCTGTTGTAAATGCAGTTAAAACATTTCATGGCCTCCTAAGACTATCGTGGGCTCTCAGCACTGTGTCTATTATGCATTCTGAATATCAACCCTGGCTTATAATGTATGAGCCCCTAAAGAAAATTGATCCAGACAGGAGAATCATCCCAGTTCAATCAGTTAAGAAGGGGAGAAAATTTCTGTAATCACTAGATTTTTTTTTTCTTTTTTTGCCTGAATACTCCACATAAGGTTTATTCATCATCAGTTTTCATTATTTGTCCCCAGAGTTTCTTCATGACATTTTTCACTTCTTCATTTCTCAGGGTGTAGATTAAAGGATTCAACATAGGAGTTACTATGGTGCAAAACACAGTCACAGCTTTGTCAATGGGGAAGGAGGTCATGAGTCTTCGGTAGAGGAACAAACAAGGTACAAAGAATGAGATGACAATTGTGACATGAGAGGCACAGGTGGAAAGGGGTTTGCGATGCCCTTCAGAGCTTTGAGTCCTCAGGGAGCTCAGGATGACAATGTAGGAAGCAACCAGCATTGAAAAAAATTAGCAAACACAGTGACCCACTGTTGGCAGAAATCAGGGGCCCCAGAGTAGGCATGACTGTGCAGGCAAGCTCCAGGAGAGGTATTAAATCACACATAAAATGGTCAATGACTTTGGGGCCACAGAATGGTAACTGAACCATGAACAAAATCTGGATCCCTCCATGGAGAAACCCTAAAGCCCCAGCCATTCCAACCAGGAAAGCACACTCAGGTCAGTTATGACTGTCATGTAGTGCAAGGACTTACAGATGGCTACATAGCGGTCATAGGCCATGACAATCAACAAGACAATCTCGGCTTCAGCAAAGAAATGTTCAGCAAAGACCTGAGTCACGCAGCCACTGAAGAAAATGGTGTTCTTTCCAGAGATCAAGTCAAAGATCAACTTGGGTGCTGTGGAGGAAATGTAGAAACCATCTATCATGGACAAATAAGACAGAAAAATGTACATGGGAGAACCGAGGGCTGGTCTAGTGAAGATCGTGACTGAGATGAGCTGGTTACCTGCCAGTGTAATCAAGTAGATGACCAAAAGCACAGCAAATAAAAGCAGACTCCTGTAGTAGTAGGCACTCCTGTAGTAGACACTCCTGTAGTAGGCATTCCTGGATTCTGGGTCAGGCCCAGCAGGATGACTTCTGTTATGTTGCTCATCCTTTCCATCAGTTCATCTTGAGTTGTTATTAGCACATGGTTGATCTGGAAAGATCACACTATTTCTAAGTGATGACATTTTAAATTTGATAGAAAATATCTCATCGTCTCTTTAGCCCAGGTCCCTGCGACTGGTGAGGCTACTCCTTTCACTTACCTCTGATATTTTACAGATGGTTGTAAAGAAGAATGGGAGGAGCTTAAATCTTTCCTGATTCATATTAATTTAAATATATTGTGACAATACCTTACATATACCACAATAAAAGGGAGATATTTTTTTATGAATATTGTCCTGCAGGTTAACTTCTAAACATTCCTTTTAGCTCTGAAGTTCTCACAGATAGCTTTCTTTTAGTTTGGGGGACAAATCTCATTAACAGTTCTTTATAAAGTTATATTAATGCTTGTCTATCAGAATGAATATTCATAGGTATATGGACACAATATTTTAAAACTCAACTTTGTATCAGACATGAAAAATACCAATCAAACCTTACTCTATAACAACTGTATTCTGTGACCTGTTATTCCTTTCTTTCACATTAATGCACATGCACATGCAGACAGAGCTGCAGATGGAGTTTTTGTACCTCAAAATGCCAAGAAACTCTCTTTATAATAGCTCTTTGAGCAGCATTCACTCAACAGCCCCAGATGTTATATCTGGCTCAACAAGAGTTATACTCACTCTTTCTACATCTTTGAATGTGAACTTGTAAGTGGTGCAAAATTCCCTGAAAAGTTCTCAATATTTCTGAAATGAGCTTTCTGTGTAGTTGTTCTTTCATCACATATAAAATAATGCTTGGATTAGCTATATTACCCTATTCACATTTTGCTATAAAATGATGTAAGTCATGAAGTTTTCCTGAGTTTCCCATGGACCAGACAGAAATGTTAGGACCACCTGAGATAATACAATTTCTCCCTTTGGAATAAGTTCTATCAATTAAGATAAATTTGAAATTTTCTTTACTAACTGGTAAAAATATTGAATATATGTAAGAATACTTCCTTTTCTTGGGGAGTGAGCCTGTATATAGGTTTTCAAGATTTATTACACATTGCTGTAACCAAGATCATTAGCTATTTTCTTCATTATCTTTCTTTTTCTCTTCTTTCCCTAATCCTTGCCAAAAACATAATCACATTTTTTTCCCACAACAATTTCTGGGCACAGAAGTCAGCATCATGATCTCTGAGCTTCAGTAAAGATGAGGAAAAATAGCTTATAGTTTTCAGGAAAGCTTATGCCTGAGCTATTTTTCTCTCTCCATGACTCCAACAATGGTGACTATGGCCAATCATTCTTCAAAGATTTAATTCAGAAATCCTGACTTCAGTGTGGTGACATGGAAGTCATGAAAAAGGGAAATAATTTTTAATAATTACAGAGATCTTCAGAATCAGTCTACTTAGTGAGACATAAATGTTAAACCCAATCTTGTAAAAATGACTTTATTGGTTCTCAACAGAATCTTGCCTGGGAACATTCCAGACAGTATTTTCTATTGACATTTTCACATCATTGTGTCCAAAGTCATTTTTAGAGAGAAAGATTAAGTTTCAATTTACAGAATCTAACTACAAATATTATTTCAGTGAAATGAAATTGGCTAAGTTAACCTTCTTAAATTTTGGGAAAAGAATTAGCTATCACTAACTTGGATCAGTTGGTTGTGGATTCTTCAGTTTTTAGGTTAAACCCAGACATCAGTTTCTTCCCACCAGGCATTTGCCTTGCAGCTGCAAATAGACTGTAAGCTAACGAGGACAGTGGAATTCTTATGTCTCTAGACAACTCTCCCATTTTCTGGATTTACTCAAAAAACAAGCTGTTTAAGTTAGGAAACTTTGATATCTTTCAGATTTAATTTTAACTCACTTTCTGGGCTTATTGTGAGATTATAAATGCATCTTCAAAACATATATTATTCAAATATATGCATCAAATTATTCAAATTTGACTCTTCCAATTAAGAAAAACTTGTATATGAAATTGTGGAATGTATATGAAAGTGAAAGTGTTAGTCGCTTAGTCGTGTTTGACTCTTTGCGACCCATGCATGTAGCCCAGCAGGCTCCTCCGTCCATGGGATTCTCCAGACAAGAATCCTGGAGTGGGTTGCCATTTCCTCCTCCAGGGGACCCAGGGATCGAACTCCTTCTATTCCTGATTTAAGCCCTTCCTCTAACTCATACTGACCTTGAGAGCAGTGTCTCCCAAACAGACCTTCATCTTGTTCATGCATGGCTCTGTGGCTGTTATTTACTTCAAGGTCCTTGTTTGTAGTTCTTTCTTCATTGACTCTAGAGAAATGTTTAAATAGACTTTCAAAAAAGCTCAGGGTTTGGTGATACATTGACCTCTCAAGTCCTCAGAGGATTATTGGCCCTGTAGGAATCTTTTCCGAATCATCAGCCAAGGACATTTTTTTTTTTTTTTGGTCCTGTTTGACTCCCACAAATAATATTAAAGACCAGCTTTAGGAATGCAGTTGAGCTTTGGTTAAGCATATGCTTCTGGCTATGGGCTTCTCTGGTAGCTCAGGCGGTAAAGAACCTGCCTGCAATGCAGGAGACCTGGTTTGATCTCTGGGTTTGGAAGATCCCCTGGAGAAGGGAATGTCTATCCACTCCAGTATTCTTGCCTGGAAAATCCCATGGACAGAGGTGACTTGTGGGCAACAGTCTATGAGGTCACAGAGTCAGACATAACTGACTCACACACACACACACACACACACACACACACACACACATATACACACACTTCTGGCTATAGTTTAGGATGAAACTTAGGTAAGGTAAGTGAAAATCTTGATATTAGGATTTTGTTGCTCATTTTGATGTTGGTGACCTTGCCAAAGGATATATGGGGTGGTTTTAGACATAGGGCAGAGTTCAGAGGCTGGATTTCTCTCTGAAAACATGAGTGTTTGGTACAATATGGTTACCCTGAGAGTAGAAATGCCAGTCTTTAAAATTATGGGCCAGATTACCCTCGGACATCGTGACATGTTTATTAGTGACTGACCGAGGAGACTTAAATAGCAGGTTCCCAACTCCCAGACATCGAGTAATTTAAGAGTCATAAACATATAAACTATCTCTGGGATGAGTACCTCGGTGACAGGGCCTCATGATGTATTATAGAGCTTGTAGCTCTGCCACACACAGAGAGAACCATAGGAATGTACACAATTTTACTGTACCCTATGCTTTCTCAGGGTAGCCTTTGAAAAAAGTCACACTCAGCCAAGCACTCGTGTATAAAGACATCGAGAGGAAAAGAACAGAAACACTACAGAAAGGATGCTCCACTATAGTCTTCTCTCCCTCAGCTTCAAGGTGATGAAGAGTTGGCTGGAACTCTGCACAGAATCATCTTTCTTTCTCATCTACCTTTAACTTTAAACTAAACTGATACATTACTGGAATTCAGAACAGAGAAGGAAGCAGTGCTTTCAGATCTGTTCTCAGCAGTAAACGATGTTGCTTCTGTTAGTGGCCACCCTCACTCTCAGTCTGTCCCACTCCCCTGATTTTTTTAATTGTCATAAAATACATATAAAATGAAGTTTACCATTTTAAGTACACACTTGAGTGGCATTGAATACATTTACATTGGTGTGCAAACACCTCACCAACCATCTTCATAATTTTTCACCTTCTCAAAGTGAAACTCCGTATTTGTTAAATAATTATTTCTCATTCCTCCCTCCCCCCAGGTACTAGCCATCATTATATAACTTTTTTTTTTCATGAGGGTCTAGGTGTCAATATATCATAATCTGTTTGGGAGAATAAAGGTTTGCTTCCTACTCTATGATGGGGAATCTTGAGGACATAGAGTAGATGATTATGCTTATGTACAGAAGTGATTGAGAAAATCACACTCAGCCAAACTACTTTGTAGAATACACCTGTATGAAAATGAAGAAAAACACTGTAAGTAGGAAAGCTTTGCTTCTGCTTTCTCTTTTTCAGACTCTGATGTGGAGTTGATTGCAACCTTGCCAGGAATCATCTGGAGTGATGTAATTCACTGGGCATTTGAGTTCAGGTTGTTCGTCTACCTAAGGAATTGATCAGGAGTAGGAAAGGTTATGCTGCCTACCCACAGAACAATGCCCTACTGAGAGACTGTCTTTGAGGAAAATGTCAGAGTCCATCGGGATTTAGAGAAACACTTATTCACATAAGTAAAACATGGATTCCATCAGCTTGACTGGTTGGTTGGGGTTTTGTCCTGGGAAGACTATGCCAGCAGACACAGGATGACTGACCCATAGTGGGAACTTCCTAGCAATGGCACAGAATAATTATAATTCTGATTGATCATTGATTTCAAGAGGACAAGAAGGGAACTGCTTTTGTAATTCTTCTTTTTTTTTTTTTTCTTCTAGGACACAATCCCTTAGATTTATCAAGACCCAGAGACACTCTGAGAGATAGTGAGGGACAGGGAGGCCAGGCATACTTCAAGTCAGTCCATGGGGTCTCAAACAGGGGGACATGACTTGGTGACTGAACAACAAGGACACTTTGAGTGTGATCTGATAGTTGATAGAATGGTGAAATCATGCAAAGAGATGGTGCATTCAATAGGAAGAGCTGGTCTCCTAATTTATAGAAAGATGTATTGGAAAGGGAAATAAGCTAATAATGAGAATTTGGTGGGAGAGGGAAGAGTAGGGGTGAGGTTAAGAATAACTGAGGAGGGATTTAAGTGATCGCCAAAGGTACTGTTTCCTTGTTTTGACCCCAGATTGCCTGTGAATGGTGGTTCAGTTACAGCATAAAGATTAATGACCAAAGGTTAAAATTTTGATAGTTAACAAACTAAGATTTCTAAGAAGAGAGAAGGCAATTGCATGCAGAACACAGATAGCTACATTAAAACTAAATAGGAACCCTTGCATATATATTAATAACTTGCAATAGAGGGTAAAAGGGGATATAGATGTAATTATTGATGAGGAGGCTTGAGATTGAGAGAAAGATTCTGTTTTTGTCCTGGTTTTTGCTGAGAAGTAGGGAACATAGCATCCTCCTGAGATACATGGAAAGTTTATAGGAAATCAGTGAAAATTTAGAACATATACTGAAAAGAATATGTAGGAAGAAGGAGCTATTTGGAACAGCCAGAACATTTGCTCAAGAATTTTTGAAGATGTAGTTCACATTAGAGTTGAAATTTTTGTTGTCA
Organism: Dama dama; assembly: GCF_033118175.1. NCBI lineage: Eukaryota > Metazoa > Chordata > Mammalia > Artiodactyla > Cervidae > Dama > Dama dama. Next base: position 8,001,953 of record NC_083712.1, on the reverse strand, counting down.
CTCCTAGTTAATAATGGGCCTCCCAGGTGGCTCAGTGGTAAAGAATCTGCCTGCCAAAGCAGGAGCTGTAGGAGACTCAGGTTAGATGTCAGGGTTGGGAAGATCCCCTGGAGGAAGAAATGGCCATCTGCTTAAGTATCCTTGCCTGGAAAATCCACTGACAGAGAATCCTGGAGGGCTACAGTCAGCCCATGGGGTCACAAATAGTCAGGTATGATTGACTGGCTGAGCAGCAATAGCTAGTTAATAATTTTCTTCAAGATTGCCTTATATCTCAGGTAGAGGAAAAGACATGATTGTGTATGAACTTATGGTTTAAATACTTCAGTTACTGTAGTGCATTACATTGAAGCAAAAATGTTCTATTTGGACTTGGTTTTGTAAAGATTGCCATTTATTCATTCTGTGTTTTAAGAATGAAGATAACTGCAAAAGTGATGGAAACCTTTTCTCACTTTGATATTTATAAGTCTTTTAAAAGATGAAATGAGTCAATGTAACTAGTCAGGATAGGATCATTTTGCTGTAGCAACAAATGAGTCCTGAATTCTCAGTGGCTTAACACTTCAACTTTCATGTCCTGTTCAGGCCTAATTTCAGAGAGATAGTTGCTCCTCTAGGACAGCCCTCTTCCAGATAGCTACTGGTTGACACAGCTTGCTTCACTGTGTGGCCCTGCCATCTCAGTGTGTGTCTTCCAGGTTTTCTGCAGCAGGAAAAAAGAAACTGAAATAGTCCTGGCGAGGAACATACTGATTTCTCAATGTTTCAGCCTAACTGTGACACACATCACTTCCTGTTTAAAAACGAAGGGGCTGGAAAATATGGTAGTAACATATGGATTCTTAGTGATCAGCAAATGGATTGGTAACATTTGAAAAAAAATCTCCCATTTCAGGGGTTTCCCAGGTGGTGCCATGGTAAAGAGTCCACCTGCCAATGCAGGAGACACAAGAGACATGGGTTCAATCACTAGGTCAGGAATATCCCCTGGAGAAGGGAATGGCAACCCACTTCAGTATTCTAGATTGGAAAATCCCATGGACAGAGGAGTCTGGTGGACTACAGTCAACGGAGTCAAAGAGTGAGACATGACTGAGTGTCTCCCATTTAGAAAAAATTACTTACTAAATCATTGAAGATTAATGTATATGCAATGAACACTTAGGTATGCCTATGGAGTCATTTGGGTTAAATTCAAGTCCTTCTGAAGGTAGAAGTAACTTTTATGGATTTGCAAGACTCAAGTCCTGGCCCCAATTTGCATCCCTTTCTTTTATTGGGATTATTTCCTTTAAACTTGCACTCTGTCTATATCTCAAATGATTGTCCATGTCATCATTGGTTTACAATTGGTATAAATTTTCCATTCAAATTTGAATGTGCATGCTTTCTGACTTGATAACTTACCTATCACCAACTTAATTTTTGTTTGTACCGGATATTTTTTCTATCCATTAGCTAAAGCACAAATCAGTCCCCCCAAAACTATTTGGATATCTTTTACAAAAACAGTGCTCCACAAAACTCTGCCTGGGAAATTGTGTGCAAGATAGCTCTACAGTTGTGCCTGGAAGAATTTTAAATCCCTTCTTGACTTTAGACATAGAAAATAATTCATTTTGATAACAGCCCAGATTACACTGTAAAGGGTGCCACTGAAATTGTGCAACACTTGGTACTAATTTTGGAATGAGCCTTGCCTTTATGTCACTCTCATTTCTCAAAACTCATTCATTTCTCATTGGTCATTATCTCACACAATAATAATTCTACCTTGTCTACAGTACTAAAACTATTCATTTAAAAAAATATGTAGTTGTTAGGACTTATTGTTTATTTAAATATTGTGGTTGTTAGGGCTTATTTTAATTATTTGGCCTATTGGTTATATACTCTATATCTGAAGCTTTACAGAGAATCGTTCTACTGAAAACAGTAACTCAAAGTTTTTCTAGCCTCTGTGATTCTTTAAGTTGATTAACAATGTTCCTTTGAGGGCTTTCTTGGTGGTCCAGCGGTTAAGAATCCACCTGCCATTGTAGGGGATATGGCTTCAATCTCTGATCCGGGAAGATCCCACATGCTGAGAAGCAACTAAACCTGTGTGCCACAACTACAAAAGCCCATGCACCACGACTACTGAAGCCCTGACACTTAGAGCCCGTGCTCTGAAATTAGAGAAACAGCTGTGATGAGAAGCCCAAGCACCTCAACTAGAGAGACATCCTTGCTCACTGCTACCAGAGAAAGCCCATGTGCTGCAATGAAGACTCAGTGTAGCCAAAAAAAAAAAAAAAAAAAAAAAAAAAAAAAAAAAACCTTAAAAAATAAAATTAAAAGTAATTATTTTTTAAAAAACAACATCCCCTTGATTAGTAATTTATGGAAGTAATTTATGGAAGCAAAGAAGTTTCTATTTGAAGAGCTTTAGTCATCATTTAATCAAACCTTGATATTTTATGAAAGATGAACCATTAAAGATTCCAGAAAGCAAGGGGGTAAATAATATACTTAAAGTCACATATTTTAACTTCAAAATCATTATCCTTTCTATTTGTCACTCTTGTCCTTAAGATATGAATAGATTTTGTTTAATCTTCTCTATTCACAAAAATTGTTACCCCAGGTTACTCTTTGGCTTCAGAGCTTCTTCATGGCATTTTTCACCTCTGAGTTTCTGAGGGTGTAGATTAAAGGGTTTAACATGGGTGTTACCGTGGTATAAAACACAGCCACTGCTTTATTGATAGGGAAGGTGATCGTGTGCCGAAGGTACACGAATATACAGGGTACAAAGAACAGGACCACTGCAGTAACATGGGAGGCACCAGTGGAGAGAGCTTTCTGCTGTTCTGCAGAGCTGTGTGTTCTTAGAGAGCAAAGGATAAGCACATAGGAAGTGATAAGAATAGAAAAGATGAGCATACACATCAGCCCACTGTTGGCAGCAACAAAAAGACCAAAGATGTGAGTGTCAGTGCAGGAGAGTTTCAGCAGAGGGAAAAAGTCACAGATGAAATGGTCAGTGATGTTCGGGCCACAGAAAGGCAACCAGACTATAAAAAGAATCTGAATCAGAGCGTGAAAAAATCCTCCGGCCCAGGCCATGGCCACCAGGAGGCCACACACTTGCTTACTCATTGTGATGGCATACTACAGGGGCTTGCAGATAGCCTCAAAGTGGTCATAGGTCATCACCGTGAGCAAGAGGATCTCAACTCCTCCAAAGAAATGCTCTGCAAAGAGCTGAGTCATACACGCACTGAAGGAGATGGCTTTCTTTAGAGCAAGTAAGTCAAATATCATTTTGGGGGCCATGGTAGAAGAGCAGTAGCAGTCTATGAAGGACAGAAAGACAGGAAAAAATACATGGGGGAACCTAAGGCTCTGCCAGTGGCGACTGTCACAATGATGAGTAGGTTGCCTGCCACAGTGAGAAAGTAGATGAGGGTAAACAGAGCGAACAGGAGTTTCTGTACATCTGGATTCTGTGTCAGGCCACGCAAGAGGAATTCCGTCACATTGTTCATTTGCTCCATGAATCCAGTCTGGCGTTCAGATAACTGTTTTCTCTGAGAATAGCACAGGGATCACAATTGTGAGGATCGATTTCAACCAATCTCACTAAGTTTTCTCAGAATTTTTTTTTTGCATTTATTTTACTTATTTATTTATTTATTTTTCATTTATTTTTCTTAGTTGGAGGCTGATTACTTCACAACATTTCAGTGGGTTTTGTCATACTTTGACAATGAATCAGCCATGGAGTTACATGTATTCCCCATCCCAATCCCCTCTTCCACCTCCCTCTCCACCCGATTCCTCAGAATTATTTTTTGTAAAACTGATAAAAACATCAAGTAGATAAAACCAAGACTTAAAGTTGGGCCATATTATTACTAGCCACAAAATGAACACCTAACTGTCTCTCTCTCTCTCACACACACCCCCACTCACCCACACAGGAATATACATATTCATATACACAAACACAGTTTTATCACTGTTGACATTCCAGTCATCTTTCTATAATTGTACACTGATGGATATTCCCACCAAAATGCCTGTATATTTTCTCCTGTAGGAAAAGAGGAATAAAAAGAGGACCCATACAAAGGAGTAGAGACTTCAGTTCATGATAATTTATTCCCTTGTCTCTCTTCTCTAGTCACTTGGGCTGATGAGGTTAGGCTGCAGAATTTATTATTCCTACTTTTAACTCATTTCAGGGTGAATATAAAACATCAGGTAAATTCAACTCAAAATAAGTGATAATATAGTTACACCTCAAAAAAAAAAAAAAAAAACCTGAACTGAATGAATGTTTAAGGCTCCAGTAAGGTATAATTTCTTTACCTAAGGTATGCTTCCTAACTTAAGGTATAATGAGGGCTTCCGTGGTGGCTCAGATGGTAAAGAATCCGCCTGCAATTCAGGAGACCCTGGTTCAATCCCTGGCTAGGGAAGATCCCTGGAGAAAGAAATGGTAACACATCCCAGTATTCTTGCCTGGAGAATCCCAAGGATAGAGGAACCTGTCAGGCTACAGTCCATGGGGGTCACAAAGAGTTGGACACAACTGAGCAACTACACTTTCACTTTCAAGGTATAACTGGCAATTAGATTTGTGAATTTATATTACACTCAAGTAAAACTCTCTGAGAATACCATCACACAAGAAGGAAAAAGAATATTCTGAAGAGGATAGAATATCATGATGCAATGCAATATCCCACAGATTTATTTGAAACATTATGATTCACTGCTTGGAGAATTTCTATCATGTTTAGGTTTCAGAGGAATTTTGCAAATCAAGCTAGGTTTAGGGAAGATTGTGAAAAATTCTCTAGACCTCTTTAGAAAATGGGTACTTTTAAAGTAAGGAAACTAAAGCATTATAATTTGTTTATCAGAGTGTGTTATATACAGTCAGGTATTTTTAAATTCTGTTTTCACTGATTAACAGCTATCTGATGTTATATACAGACTTTAGTCTTACTGCACCTAAACTTTTTCATATACAAATTAGGAAAAATAACAGATGGTATGGAGGAATTGAAGAATATTATTATTACATAGGTCAAAATGTTACACTAAAAGTAAAATGTATAAGTTTACACATACTCCCAATTTTTGATAAAAGTATGAAAGTGAAAAAACACACATATCATTATTCTTACCCTTGAAATAGTTGATTATTATAGGTAGTATTTAGAAAGAATACAAAGAGAGAAAAAGTGAATTAAGTACTCAACCCATGAGGTAAAAAAAGCAACTAATTATATTCATAAAAAGTTGCATGCATAAATAAATATATTAAATAATAGAAAACTAGTAGGCTAAATAAATGAATTCAAAGGTTTTTTAGCATTTTAGAAATATGAATGAAATGAATGAGCACAGACAAGCTCAATAAGAGGCAAGTATGGTCAAACTGTAAAAGGTCATTATTGTTAAAGAAAATTTGAAGAAATATTATGTGTAGTTCATAAAAGATTTTTTAACAACTAAATAGGCACTTTTCAAATAAAGTCTCTCTTCTTATGCCATCACCAAAAAATAAATAAATAAAAAGAAAAAGAGATAGAGAAGAAAGTGTAGCCTGCATTAATGACTTTCAATAAAACAGATTTCTTCAAAAACAGAAAATTAAAAGGGAAAATGTATATCTAATCTCTAGGTGGGAAAGAACATTTTAAGCAAAAATCAACAGTATAAAAACCAGGACAAAGCTAACAGATTCAACTACATAGAGGTATAGAACACATTGGAAAACTATTTGCAACAAGTATGATAGATAACTATGATCATAGAAATAGTTTTTACCAAAAAAATGTTCTATCTACACAATTATAAAATTAGCAACATTTTTTAATAAAAATAAAATTCTTAGAAAAAGCATTAGATGCCTAAAAAAATCCTTATTTCATAAGTCATCAAGGGAATACAATTTAAAAACAGTGAAATATTTTAAACTGGAAAATGAGGAAACATTTATGACAGTTCTATTAGTAAGTATTGTATTGATATAAAATATTCTGGAAAGAATTTTGAATTGTATAATAAGGGCTTTATAACTGATCATGCCCCTTGATCTAGTACTCCTTATGCTTGGGAATCTATTCTCTTTTTTTTTTGCTGTTTTTATTTTTATTTATTTATTTTTATTTTTAAATTTTTTCATTAGTTGGAGGCTAATTACTTCACAACATTTCAGTGGGTTTTGTCATACATTGATATGAATCAGCCATGGATTTACACGTCTTCCCCATCCCAATCCCCGCTCCCACCTCCCGCTCCACCCGATTCCTCTCGAAACATCTCACCCTTGCCTTATCCCACAGAGTTCAAAAGTCTGTTCTGTATTTCTGTGTCTCTTTTTTCTGTTTTGCATATAGGGTTATCGTTACCATCTTTCTAAATTCCATATATATGTGTTAGTATGCTGTAATGTTCTTTATCTTTCTGGCTTACTTCACTCTGTATAAGGGGCTCCAGCTTCATCCATCTCATTAGGACTGATTCAAATGAATTCTTTTTAATGGCTGAGTAATATTCCATGGTGTATATGTACCACAGCTTCCTTATCCATTCATCTGCTGATGGGCATCTAGGTTGCTTCCATGTCCTGGCTATTATAAACAGTGCTGCGATGAACACTGGGGTGCACGTGTCTCTTTCAGATCTGGTTTCCTCAGTGTGTATGCCCAGAAGTGGGATTGCTGGGTCATATGGCAGTTCTATTTCCAGTTTTTTAAGAAATCTCCACACTGTTTTCCATAGCGGCTGTACTAGTTTGCATTCCCACCAACAGTGTAAGAGGGTTCCCTTTTCTCCACACCCTCTCCAGCATTTATGGCTTGTAGACTTTTGGAGAGCAGCCATCCTGACTGGCGTGTAATGGTACCTCATTGTGGTTTTGATTTGCATTTCTCTAATAATGAGTGATGTTGAGCATCTTTTCATGTGTTTGTTAGCCATCTGTATGTCTTCTTTGGAGAAATGTCTGTTTAGTTCTTTGGCCCATTTTTTGATTGGGTCATTTATTTTTCTGGAATTGAGCTGCAGGAGTTGCTTGTATATTTTTGAGATTAATCCTTTGTCTGTTTCTTCATTTGCTATTATTTTCTCCCAATCTGAGGGCTGTCTTCTCACCTTACTTATAGTTTCCTTTGTAGTGCAAAAGCTTTTAAGTTTCATTAGGTCCCATTTGTTTAGTTTTGCTTTTATTTCCAATATTCTGGGAGGTGGGTCATAGAGGATCTTGCTGTGGTTTATGTCGGACAGTGTTTTGCCTATGTTCTCCTCTAGGAGTTTTATAGTTTCTGTTCTTACATTTAGATCTTTAATCCATTTTGAGTTTATTTTTGTGTCAGGTGTTAGAAAGTGTTCTAGTTTCATTCTTTTACAAGTGGTTGACCAGTTTTCCCAGCACCACTTGTTAAAGAGGTTGTCTTTTTTCCATTGTATATTCTTGCCTCCTTTGTCAAAGATAAGGTGTCCATAGGTTCATGGATTCATCTATGGGCTTTCTCTTCTGTTCCATTGATCTATGTTTCTGTCTTTGTGCCAGTACCACACTGTCTTGATGACTGTGGCTTTGTAGTAGAGTCTGAAGTCAGGCAGGTTGATTCCTCCAGTTCCATTCTTCTTTCTCAAGATTAGTTTGGCTATTCGAGGTTTTTTGTATTTCCATACAAATTGTGAAATTATTTGTTCTAATTCTGTGAAAAATACCGTTGGTAGCTTGATAGGGATTGCATTGAATCTATAGGCTGCTTTGGGTAGAATAGCCATTTTGACAATATTGATTCTTCCAATCCATGAACACGGTATGATTCTCCATCTGTTTGTGTCCTCTTTGATTTCTGTCATCAGTGTTTTATAGTTTTCTATATATAGGTCTTTTGTTTCTTTTTTTTTTTAAAATTATTATTATTATTATTATTTTTTTTTTCGAGTGGGTTTTGTCATACATTGATATGAATCAGCCATGGATTTACATGTATTCCCAATCCCGATCCCCACTCCCACCTCCGTCTCCACCCGATTCCTCTGGGTCCTCCCAGTGCACCAGGCCGGAGCACTTCTCTCATGCATCCCACCTGGGCTGGTGATCTGTTTCACCATAGATAGTATACATGCTGTTCTTTTGAAATATCCCACCCTCACATTCTCCCACAAAGTTCAAAAGTCTGTTCTGTATTTCTGTGTCTCTTTTTCTGTTTTGCATATAGGGTTATCGTTATCACCTTTCTAAATTCCATATATATGTGTTAGTATGCTGTAATGTTCTTTATCTTTCTGGCTTACTTCACTCTGTATAATGGGCTCCAGCTTCATCCATCTCATTAGGACTGATTCAAATGAATTCTTTTTAATGGCTGAGTAATATTCCATGGTGTATATGTACCACAGCTTCCTTATCCATTCATCTGCTGATGGGCATCTAGGTTGCTTCCATGTCCTGGCTATTATAAACAGTGCTGCGATGAACATTGGGGTGCACGTGTCTCTTTCAGATCTGGTTTCCTCAGTGTGTATGCCCAGAAGTGGGATTGCTGGGTCATATGGCAGTTCTATTTCCAGTTTTTTAAGAAATCTCCACACTGTTTTCCATAGCGGCTGTACTAGTTTGCATTCCCACCAACAGTGTAAGAGGGTTCCCTTTTCTCCACACCCTCTCCAGCATTTATGGCTTGTAGACTTTTGGATAGCAGCCATCCTGACTGGCGTGTAATGGTACCTCATTGTGGTTTTGATTTGCATTTCTCTGATAATGAGTGATGTTGAGCATCGTTTCATGTGTTTGTTAGCCATCTGTATGTCTTCTTTGGAGAAATGTCTGTTTAGTTCTTTGGCCCATTTTTTGATTGGGTCATTTATTATTCTGGAATTGAGCTTCAGGAGTTGCTTGTATATTTTTGAGATTAATCCTTTGTCTGTTTCTTCATTTGCTATTATTTTCTCCCAATCTGAGGGCTGTCTTCTCACCTTACTTATAGTTTCCTTTGTAGTGCAAAAGCTTTTAAGTTTCATTAGGTCCCATTTGTTTAGTTTTGCTTTTATTTCCAATATTCTGGGAGGTGGGTCATAGAGGATCTTGCTGTGGTTTATGTCGGAGAGTGTTTTGCCTATGTTCTCCTCTAGGAGTTTTATAGTTTCTGGTCTTACATTTAGATCTTTAATCCATTTTGAGTTTATTTTTGTGTCAGGTGTTAGAAAGTGTTCTAGTTTCATTCTTTTACAAGTGGTTGACCAGTTTTCCCAGCACCACTTGTTAAAGAGGTTGTCTTTTTTCCATTGTATATCCTTGCCTCCTTTGTCAAAGATAAGGTGTCCATAGGTTCGTGGATTCATCTCTGGGCTTTCTATTCTGTTCCATTGATCTATATTTCTGTCTTTGTGCCAGTACCATACTGTCTTGATGACTGTGGCTTTGTAGTAGAGTCTGAAGTCAGGCAGGTTGATTCCTCCAGTTCCATTCTTCTTTCTCAAGATTACTTTGGCTATTCGAGGTTTTTTGTATTTCCATACAAATTGTGAAATTCTTTGGTCTAGTTCTGTGAAAAATACCGTTGGTAGCTTGATAGGGATTGCATTGAATCTATAGACTGCTTTGGGTAGAATAGCCATTTTGACAATATTGATTCTTCCAATCCATGAACACGGTATGTTTCTCCATCTGTTTGTGTCCTCTATGATTTCTTTCATCAGTGTTTAATAGTTTTCTATGTATAGGTCCTTTGTTTCTTTAGGTAGATATACTCCTAAGTATTTTATTCTTTTTGTTGCAATGGTGAATGGTATTGTTTCCTTAATTTCTCTTTCTGTTTTTTCATTGTTAGTATATAGGAATGCAAGAGATTTCTGTGTGTTAATTTTAAAGGATCATAAGAGACTACTACCAGCAGCTCTATGCCAACAAAATGGACAACTTGGATGAAATGGACAAGTTCTTAGAAAAGTATAACTTTCCAAAACTGAAGCAGGAAGAAATAGAAGATCTTAACAGACCCATCACAAGCAAGGAAATCGAAACTGTCATCAGAAATCTTCCAGCAAACAAAAGCCCAGGACCAGATGGCTTCACAGCTGAATTCTACCAAAAATTTAGAGAAGAGCTAACACCTATCTTACTCAAACTCTTCCAGAAAATTGCAGAAGAAGGTAAGCTTCCAAACTCATTCTATGAGGCCACCATCACCCTAATTCCAAAACCAGACAAAGATGCCACAAAAAAAGAAAACTACAGGCCAATATCACTGATGAACATAGATGCAAAAATCCTTAACAAAATTCTAGCAAACAGAATCCAACAACATATTAAAAACATCATACACCATGACCAAGTGGGCTTTATCCCAGGAATGCAAGGATTCTTTAATATCCGCAAATCAATCAATGTAATACACCACATTAACAAATTGAAAGATAAAAACCATATGATTATCTCAATAGATGCAGAGAAAGCCTTTGACAAAATTCAACACTCATTTATGATTAAAACTCTCCAAAAAGCAGGAATAGAAGGAACATACCTGAACATAATAAAAGCTATATATGACAAACCCACAGCAAGTATCACCCTCAATGGTGAAAAATTGAAGGCATTTCCCCTGAAATCAGGAACAAGACAAGGGTGCCCACTCTCACCACTACTATTCAACATAGTGTTGGAAGTTCTGGCCACAGCAATCAGAGCAGAAAAAGAAGTAAAAGGAATCCAGATAGGAAAAGAAGAAGTAAAACTCTCACTGTTTGCAGATGACATGATCCTCTATATAGAAAACCCTAAAGACTCTACCAGAAAATTACTAGAGCTTTTGTTTCTTTAGGTAGATATACTCCTAAGTATTTTATACTTTTTGTTGCAATGGTGAATGGTATTGTTTCCTTAATTTCTCTTTCTGTTTTTTCATTGTTAGTATATAGGAATGCAAGGGATTTCTGTGTGTTCATTTTATATCCTGCAACTTTACTATATTCATTGATTAGCTCTAGTAATTTTCTGGTAGAGTCTTTAGGGTTTTCGATGTAGAGGATCATGTCATCTGCAAACAGTGAGAGTTTCACTTCTTCTTTTCCTATCTGGATTCCTTTTACTTCTTTTTCTGCTCTGATTGCTGTGGCCAAAACTTCCAACACTATGTTGAAGAGTAGTGGTGAGAGTGGGCACCCTTGTCTTGTTCCTGATTTCAGCAGAAATGCTTTCAATTTTTCACCATTGAGGGTGATACTTGCTGTGGGTTTGTCATATATAGCTTTTATTATGTTCAGGTATGTTCCTTCTATTCCTGCTTTTTGGAGAGTTTTAATCATAAATGAGTGTTGAATTTTGTCAAAGGCTTTCTCTGCATCTATTGAGATAATCATATGGTTTTTATCTTTCAATTTGTTAATGTGGTGTATTACATTGATTGATTTGCGGATTTTAAAGACTCCTTGCATTCCTGGGATAAAGCCCACTTGGTCATGGTGTATGATTTTTTAAATATGTTGTTGGATTCTGTTTGCTAGAAATTTGTTAAGGATTTTTGCATCTATGTTCATCAGTGATATTGGCCTATAGTTTTCTTTTTGTGTGGCATCTTTGTCTGGTTTTGGAATTAGGGTGATGGTGGCCTCATAGAATGAGTTTGGAAGTTTACCTTCTTCTGCAATTTTCTGGAAGAGTTTAAGTAAGATAGGTGTTAGCTCTTCTCTGAATTTTTGGTAAAATTCAGCTCTGAAGCCATCTGGTCCTGGGCTTTTGTTTGCTGGAAGATTTTTGATTACAGTTTCGATTTCCTTGCTTGTGATGGGTCTGTTAAGATCTTCTATTTCTTCCTGGTTCAGTTTTGGAAAGATATACTTTTCTAAGAATTTGTCCATTTCATCCAAGTTGTCCATTTTATTGGCATAGAGCTGCTGGTAGCAGTCTCTTATGATCCTTTGTATTTCAGTGTTGTCTGTTGTGATCTCTCCATTTTCATTTCTAATTTTGCTAATTTGGTTCTTCTCTCTTTGTTTCTTAATGAGTCTTGCTAATGGTTTGTCAATTTTGTTTATTTTTTCAAAAAAACAGCTTTTAGCTTTGTTGATTTTTGCTATGGTCTCTTTAATTTCTATTGCATTTATTTCTGCCCTGATTTTTAAGATTTCTTTCCTTCTGCTAACCCTGGGGTTCTTCATTTCTTCCTTCTCTAATTGCTTTAGGTGTAGAGTTAGGTTATTTATTTGGTTTTTTTCTTGTTTCTTGATGTAAGCCTGTAATGCTATGAACCTTCCCCTTAGCACTGCTTTTACAGTGTCCCATAGGTTTTGGGTTGTTGTGTTTTCATTTTCATTCATTTCTATACATATTTTGATTTCTTTTTTGATTTTTTCTATGATTTGTTGGTTATTCAGAAGCGTGTTATTTAGCCTCCATGTGTTTGAATTTTTAACAATTTTTCCCCTGTAATTGAGATCTAATCTTACTGCACTGTGGTCAGAAAAGCTGACTGGAATGATTTCAATTTTTTTGAATTTTCCAAGACTAGATTTATGGCCCAGGATGTGATCTATTCTGGAGAAGGTTCCGTGTGCACTTGAGGAAAAGGTGAAGTTGATTGTTTTGGGGTGAAATGTCCTATAGATATCAATTAGGTCTAGCTGGTCCATTGTGTCATTTAAGGTTTGTGTTTCCTTGTTAATTTTCTGTTTAGTTGATCTATCCATACTTGTGAGTGGGGTATTAAAGTCTCCCACTATTATTGTGTTACTATTAATTTCCTCTTTCATACTCGTTAGTGTTTGCCGTATATATTGTGGTGCTCCTATGTTGGGTGCATATATATTTATAATTGTTATATCTTCTTCTTGGATTGATCCTTTGATCATTATGTAGTGTCCTTCTTTGTCTCTTTTCACAGCCTTTATTTGAAAGTCTATTTTATCTGATATGAGTATTGCGACTCCTGCTTTCTTTTGGTCTCCGTTTGCATGAAATATTTTTTTCCAGCCCTTCACTTTTAGTCTGTATGTGTCTCTTGTTTTGAGGTGGGTCTCTTGTAGACAGCATATATAGGGGTCTTGTTTTTGTATCCATTCAGCCAATCTTTGTCTTTTGGTTGGGGCATTCAACCCATTTACATTTAGGGTAATTATTGATAGGTGTGGTCCCGTTGCCAGTTACTTTGTTGTTTTGGGTTCACGTTTATACAACCTTTCTGCATTTCCTGTCTAGAGAAGATCCTTTAGCATTTGTTGAAGAGCTGGTTTGGTGGTGCTGAATTCTCTCAGCTTTTGCTTATCTGTAAAGTTTTTGAATTCTCCTTCATATCTGAATGAGATCCTTGCTGGATGCAGTAATCTAGGTTGTAGGTTATTCTCTTTCATTACTTTCAGAACGTCCTGCCATTCCCTTCTGGCCTGGAGGGTTTCTATTGATAGATCAGCTGTTATCCTTATGGGAATCCCTTTGTGTGTTATTTGTTGTTTTTCCCTTGCTGCTTTTAATATTTGTTCTTTGTGTTTGATCTTTGTTAATTTGATTAATATGTGTCTTGGGGTGTTTCGCCTTGGGTTTATCCTGTTTGGGACTCTCTGGGTTTCTTGGACTTGGGTGGCTATTTCCTTCCCCATTTTAGGGAAGTTTTCAGCTATTATCTCCTCGAGTATTTTCTCATGGCCTTTCTTTTTGTCTTCTTCTTCTCGGACTCCTATGATTCGAATGTTGGGGCGTTTCACATTGTCCCAGAGGTCCCTGAGGTTGTCCTCATTTCTTTTGATCCTTTTTTCTTTTTTCCTCTCTGCTTCACTTATTTCCACTATTTTATCTTGTACCTCACTTATCCTATCTTCTGCCTCCGTTATTCTACTCTTGGTTCCCTCCAAAGTGTTTTTGATGTCATTCATTGCATTATTCATTTTTAATTGACTCTTTTTTATTTCTTCTAGGTCTTTATTATATATTTCTTGCATCTTTTCTATCTTTGTCTCCAGGCTATTTGTCTGTAACTCCATTTTGTTTTCAAGATTTTGGATCACTTTTCTTATCAGTATTCTAAATTCTTTTTCAGGTAGATTCCCTATCTCCTCCTCTTTTGTTTGACTTGGTGGGCATTTTTCATGTTCCTTTACCTGTTGGGTATTTCTTTGCCTTTTCATCTTGTTTAGATTGCTGTGTCTGGAGTGGGCTTTCTGTATTCTGGAGGTCTGTGGTTCCTTTTTATTGTGGAGGATTTATCCAGTGCGTGGGGTTAGACGATTGGCTTGTCAAGGTTTCCTTGTTAGGGAAGCTTGCGTCAGTGTTCTGGTGCATGGAACTTGATTTCTTCTCTTTGGAGAGCAATGGAGTGCCCAGTAATGAGTTTTGAGATGGGTCTATGTGTTAGGTGTGACCTTGGGCAGCCTGTATGTTGACGTTCAGGGCTATGTTCCTGCGTTGCTGGAGAATTTGCGTGGTATGTCTTGCTCTAAAACTTATTGGCTCTTGGGTGGTGGTTGGTTTCAGTGTAGGTATGGAGGCTTTTGGACGGTCACTTATTCCTTAAAGTTCCATGTAGTCAGGAGTTTTCTGGTGTTCTTAGGTTTTGGGCTTAAGTTTCCTGCTTCTGGATTTCAGTTTTATTCTTCCTGTAGTCTCAGGACTTCTCCAACTACACAGCACTGATAATAAAACTTCTAGGTTAATGGCGAAAAGATTCTCCCCCGTTAGGGACACCCAGAGAGGTTCACATAGTTACATGAAGAGGAGAAAAGGGAGGAGGGAGATAGAGATGAGCAGGAGGAGAAAAAGGGGGACTCAAGAGGAGAGAGACAGATCTACGCAGCTGTCTTTTCCCAGAGTGTTCTCTGTATCTCAGACACCTACAAAGATTCACAGAATTGGATTGGGAAGAGAAGGGGAAAGGAGGAAGTAGAGGTGTTCTGAGGTAGAAAACAGAGAGTCAAGATTGGGAGAGAATAATCTTCAGTTTAAAAATAGGGCTTCTCTTCTTTTTTTTTTTTTTTGTAAGGTTATAGTGTATTGAAATTGAAAATTAAGGAGTAGTAGAGGAGTACTAGAGGACTTTAAAAGAAATAAGAGAAAAAGAAAAATAGAAAGTAGAAGAGAAAAAGGAAAGAAAAAAAAGAAGAAAAAAGAAAAAAAAAAGAAAGAAAAAAAATTTTTTTTTCCCTAATTAAAAAAATCGTAAAAATCTATGGAAATGAAAGTTAAGGAGTAATGGGGGAGTAATAGGGGATTTTAAAGGAAAATAAAAGAGAAAAAATAAAAAATAAAAAAAAAGAGCAAAAAGTAAAATTATATCTAGGAGTTTCTCTGGAGCTGTTGTGGTCAGTGTGGGTTCGGCCCAGTTTCAGATAGCTCCTCGTTCCAGCTTACGCTTCTCGATAGCTACAGGCCCCTTCCGATGTAGTCGGTGTTTTCTAGAGTGATTTTAATCTGTTGCACCAGTCCCTTCTGAAGCAGTTCCCTTTGTTTATTTGGCTTCTGTTTGCCGGTCTCTTCAGAGCCTCATTTCCGCCCTGACACAGGCGGGAGGAGGTGGGCTCTTATTCAGGTAGCTAGTTCCGTCGCTCCGCGGGGAGAGGCTGGCGCTGTGAGGACGGGCTTGCGCGGCGGGGACGGGCTGGGGCTGCCGGGAGGGGCTGACGCTACTTTCTCCGTCTGCGGGGAGAGGCTGGCGTTGCGGGGGAGGGGCTGGCGCTGCGGGGACGGGAGGGCGCTGCGGGGCGGGGCTGGCGCTGTGTGGACGGGCCGGCGCTACTTTCTCCGTCTGCGCTGCTCAGGCTCCCGGCTGCTCTATATGGAGCGCGCCCCGCGCTGCGCGAGGTTCCAGCCCTCGGGTGTTCCACAAAAGCGCGGAAGGAAAAGCTGCGCCTGCTCTCTGTGCCTTCCCCGTCAGAGCGGTCCAGGCAGCCAGGGGCTTGGTGGGCGCACTCTCCCCAGGTGTGGCGCGCCCACTCCCTTCCGCGGACCCAGTCTCAGTTTCCGCTGGCGCCAGTCGGGTGCGCGCGCCTTCTGCCCTCCGCGTCCCCAGCCCCAGTCCCCGCCCGCGCCGGTCGGGTGCCTGCGCCCTGTGTCTCGCCGCGACCTTCCCCTCCCCCCTGCCTCCTGCCTCCGGCGGGGCTGGGTCGGTCCACAGCCTGCGAGCTCTTCTCTGGACTCTCTCGGTCTCTTTGTTCTGCAAACGGCCGGCAGTGAGTTCGGGCCGGTTAATTTACTCTCTCTCTTTTGGTCTCCCACAGTTCAAGTTGGCAACTCACAGAAGCTCCCTCCGATTGTCCTCAGGGCACTCAGGCCCGGACCCTACCCCAAGCAATGCCGCCTGACTTCCCGGGACGGATCTCCGTCTGTAGCTCTTTTGTCTCCCTTTTTATCTTTTATATTTTGTCCTACCTCCTTTCGAAGACAACGGGCTGCTTTTCTGGGCGCCTGATGACCTCAGCGAGCGATCAGAAGTTGTTTTGCGAAGTTTGCTCTGCGTTCAGTTATTCTTTTGATGAATTTGTAGGAGAGAAAGTGGTCTCCCCGTCCTACTCCTCTGCCATCTTGGCTCCTCCCCCTCTTTTATCAGTTCTTTTTCACTCTTCCTTTGCATATGTGTACCCATGTTCCTCAGACCAGCCTTCTGCCACCACAAACTCATTCCTATATGTTTTTGTGCTTTGTTCTGTTGCTAATCACTGCTCTCAACAGTTGCAGTTATGCCAAACTACACTCACATTTATAATTTTTATGAACAGTTTTGATTTATGAAAATAATAATTGAAAACACTGGTATCTTTATGTAAAGGCACCAAAACATGTTATATAATAATTACATCATATAATTTGGCTTATAATTTTTAAAATAAAAACTTTTTCATATGTGAGGAAACCTGTATAACAATTTATTTTATTAATATTTAAAAATTAAACTTGGCACACGTATTTCTACAAATCCTCATAGTTCTTTTTAAAAATTAATTTAAATCAGAGTATAGTTGCTCTACAATATTGCATTAGTTTCTTGCTCTACAGCAAAGTGAATCAATCATACCTCTAGGTATATCCCCTCCTTTTTGGATTTCCTTTCCATTTACGTCACCACTGAATAGAGTTCTCTGTGCTATACAGTGGATTCTTATTGTTTATTTGTTTTATACATAGTAGAGTGTATATGTCAGCCCCAATCTCCCAGTTCTTTCCACTCCCCCTTCCCCACTTGGTATCCATAAGTTTGTTCTCTATATATGTGACTCTATTTTTGCTTTGCAAATAAGTTCATCTGTACCATTTTTTAGATTACATATGTAAGTGATAGTATTCAATGTTTGTTTTACTCTTTCTGACTTACTTCATTCTGTATGAGAGTCTCTAGGTCCATCCACAACTCTGTGAATGGCACTATTTCATTTTTTTATAATATTCCATTGTATGTATATATGTACCACATATTCTTTATCCATTCCTCTGTTGATGGATGTTTAGGTTGCTTCTATGTCCTGGCTATTGTAAATAGTGCTATAATGAACATTGAGATGCATGCATCCCTTCAAATTGTGATTTTGTCTGGATATATTCCTAGGAGTTAGATCACTGAATCATATGGTAGTTTTAGTTTTAGTTTTCTAAGGGACCTCCATACTGATTTTCGTAGTGGCTGTACAAATTTCTATTCCCTACACATTTCATGGTACCTTTTCCTTCCACTATTTTATAATTTATAACACCTTGTTGTAATTTTTTACTCCATCTTGGGAGTTTCTCAATGAATCTTAAGCTTTTTGAAGGCAGAATCCAGGTCTCTCTCTTTTTTCTTTTTTACCGTTGCAACCCTAGAAACTATCAACATCTGATACATTCTGTGTGCCCCAAATGTTTCCTAGCTAATGAATTAAGACAAAAAAGAATAAAATGAGTGCATTTATCTTGAAATGGCTTTGTATGTAGACAGAGCCATGTATTTTTAAAAGCAGCTTTTAATAATGAAATGTTACTGAAAAGTAGATAGGTTAACTGAAGAATATAGCTTAAAGAGCTCATATTAATAAGAGAAAAAAATCTTGCTGAGAGTAGGGAGAATATTAAGGTAAACTATTCACTCATATGCTGAGAAGTGTAGTTTAAATTTCTTTCTCATCCTCAGTTTAAACAGGAATAAAAGCAAATTTCAGTCCCCCCTGAGGTCAAGACAGACTTTTCCTTGAAGTTGAATCAATTTAAAGTAGAAATGAATTCCCTAACCTCTAGTACTACTTTTTGGACTTCATTTTAGCGAATTTAATTGCTTCTTTTATATATTCACCCACAAATTCAGTATTTATCATGTGTATGATATTGTGCAATCTTGTAGAAACTATTGCTATATAGTAGGCAAGTACTTTGCAGGGTGTGACTGTATATGTCAAAAATAAAAATTCTTTTCTGACATCAAAATGTTCTTTTATTTGAGTCATTACTCTTTCTGATGTATTACCAGCAGAGCATGGGTTATATGAGCAATAGCAAATGGTTCTGAAGGCTACAAGGAAATTTGGAAATGATGTAATATTCATTATCTACCCTTCAGAGGTAGACAGTGCCAGTGCATTTATAGCATTAAATAATTACATACTATAATATTGCAGGTACTATGTGACTATCAATTGTGATTTATAAAAACAAGCACAGTTATTAATGAAAAATTATTAGATTTTCAGTGATAATGATCCAATATATACACTGTTATGCACAGGTCTTGTCTCAGTAAATGGTTAGTAGTACAATTATCTAAACATTCTATCATTATTGCCTGGAAGTTCATTGATGTTCAGCCTAACCTGGGAAATTAGTCATTTTTGATTACTGGCTTTCCAATATATCTGTTTTGATGCTTTCCTCTTTATGACACTTTTTGATACTTTCCTTTTTCTGCTTCCCAGGTGGTGCCAGTGGTAAAGAATCTGCCTGCCAATGCAGGAAATTCAAGAGACACAGTTTCAATCCCTGGGTCAATTTCCCTGGAGTAGGAATGGCAACCCACTCCACTACTCTTGTTTGGGAATCACATGGACAGAAAGGGGGCTACAGTCAATGGGGTTGCAAAGAATTGGACAGGATTGAGCATGCATGTATGCACACATATCTTTATGCATACCTATTTAGTTTATTATAGAGATTATTTGTTATTGTTCAGTCACCCAGTTGTGCCTGACTCTGCAATGCCATGGACTGCAGCACACCAGGCCTCCCTGTCCCTCATCATCTCCCAGAGTTTTCCCAAGTTCATGTTTATTGAATCAGTGATGTCATACAGCCATCACATCCTCTGACCCTCTTCTCCTTCTGCCCTCAATCTTTCCGATCATCAGGGACTTTTCCAATGAGTTGTCTGGAGTTTCAGCTTCAGCATCAGTCCTTCAAGTGAATATTCAGAGTTGATCTCCCTTAAGAATGACTGTTTGATCTCCTTGCTGCCCAAGGGACTTTTAGGAGTCTGGAGTCTTCTCCAGAACCACAGTTTGAAGACATCGATTCTTTGGCGTCCTTCCTTCTTTATGGTCCAGATCTCACAATCGTACATGATCTCTGGGAAGACCATAGCCTTGATTATCCAGACCTTTGTTGGCAAAGTAATGTCTCTGCTTTCTAATATGCTGTCTAGGTTGGTCATAGCTTTTCTTCCAAGAATCAAGTGTCCTTTAATTTCATGGCTGGAGTCACCAACTGCAGTGATTTTGGAGCCCAAGAAAATAAAATCTGTCACTGTTTTCATTGTTTCCCCATCTATTTGCCATGACGTGATGGGACCAGATGCCATGATCTTAGTTTTCTGAATGTTGAGTTTTAAGACGACTTTTTCAGTCTCCTCTTTCACTTTCATCAAGAGGATCTTCAGTTCCTCTTCATTTTCTGCCATAAGTTTGGTGTCATCTACATACCTGAGGTTATTGATATTTCTCCCAGCAATCTTAATTCCAGCTTGTGCTTTATCCAGCCCAGCATTTCTCATGATGTACTCTGCATAGAAGTTAAATAAGCAGGGTGACAATATACAGCCTTGACCTACTCCTTTCCCTATTTGGAACCAGTCCATTGTTCCATGCCAGTTCTGACTGTTGCTTCTTGATCTGCACACATATTTCTCAGAAGGCAGGTAAGGTGGTCTGGTATTCCCACATCTTGATGATTATTATATGTCAGGCAAATACTTTGTGGAATATAACTACATATATAATAAATAAAATTCCTGTCTAATATCAAGATGTTCTTTTGAGTCATCACTTTTTATGATTATTTTTCAACCTAAGGTGGTGTCATGAGCAGTACTAATATTCTGAAACCTACAAGAAAATAGGGAAAAATTGTGCAATCTTCATTCAACTGCTACAGAAGTTCAATAATGCATTGCTTTTACAGCTACGAAATAAGTATATACTATAATGTCAACCACTGTCAACAATGGTATGTAGAGTTACTAGTGAAAATTAATGGGAAAAGAAAAAGAATTAAATCTTGCCATTTGTGACAATATGAATGGACCTAGAGGGTATTATACTGGTATTATAGAGGCCAGAATCCTGTATTGGGTAGCCATTCCTTTCTCCAGGGTCTCTTCCCAACCCAGAGATTGAACCCAGGTTTCCCACATTGCAGGCAGATTCTTTACCAGCTGAGCAACTATGAATTATATTACCTTTCCATCATTATTGCAGGAGACTGTATCACAGCAATTAAGATCATAGTCTGGAGAATCAATCATATTTTGATTACTGACTCTTCAATATGTCTGTTTGAAATCCTCCCCTTTCTGCATACTTCCTCACTTACAAAATTGGGATGATAGCAGTGCCTGCTTCTTAGGATTCTTGTAAAGATTACTGCTCAAAACCAAACTACTTAGCATTTTAAAAAATTTATTAGAAGGAAAGTCTATGAATTCACATTCATGGTTGCTGTTGTAAAACTTAATGTCAATTTGGTAGAATCTTCTTTGTATGAAAGAAATGGTACTGGGTTATGTTTTTCTCCTTTTGTGCAACTATTTCTGTTCCATTCAATGAAAAATACTATAATTTTCTCTTTTTTTCCATTTATTTTTCTATAGTTAATTTCTTTATCCCTTAAGTAGTTCTTACTGAGCTCATCCAAAATGTCATTTTGGTGGTGTCTCAAAGAGTCAGGCACAACTGAGTGACTAACACTAATCAATGTTAAGTTCTAGGTATATTTATCTGTCATCTGAAATAACTTTCCTACTGCACAGTTTCTTAATGGCATTTTTCATCTGGGCATTTTTCAAGGTATAGATTAAGGGATTTAACATGGGAGTTATCATAGTGTAGAATACAGCAACCGCTTTATCAATAGGAAAAGTAGCTGCGGGTCTCAGGTACACAAATGTGCAGGGCACAAAGAATAAGACAACCACTGTGATGTGGGAAACACAGGTGGAGAAGGCTTTGTGTCTTGCCTCCAAACTGTAGGTCTTTAGGGAGTAAAGGATGGCCGCATAGGAGACAAGCAAGAGAAGGAAGTTTAACAGACAGATTAAACCACTGTTGGCAGCAACAAAGAGTCCTAGAGTGTTGGTATCAGTGCAGGCAAGATCGAGCAAAGGGTTCAGATCACACATAAAGTGATCTATGACATTAGAGCCGTAGAAGGGTAATTGGAAAATAAAGAGAATCTGTATGAATCCATGAAGATAGCCTCCCACCCATGACACTCCCACTAGCAGTCCACACAACTGCCGATTCATGATGGCTGTATAGTGCAAGGGCTTGCAGATGGCCACATAGCGGTCATAGGCCATCACGGTGAACAGGATTATCTCTACACCTCCAAAGAAATGTTCCCCAAAGATTTGGGTCATGCAACCATTAAATAGGATAGTCTTCTTTTCATAGAGTGAATCTGCAATCAGTTTGGGGGTACTTACAGAGGAATAGCAGGCATCAACAAAGGAGAGATGGGCCAGGAAAAAGTACATAGGAGACCTCAATGATGAACTGACATTAATGGTGACCACGATGAGCACATTCCCCACCACGGTGGTAAGGTAGATGACCAGAAACACAGCAAATACAATTTTCTGCATCTTTGGATTCTCTGTGAGCCCCAGTAGTACAAACTTGGTCACGTTCCTCTTCTTCATGTGTTTCATATAATGGTTTAGTTCATTACCTGAAAGAAAACTGCAATTTTCATTCATGCAACTTTGAATTTATTATACTCCATTCCAATAAGTGATAAATGCCCAGGATAGAATGAGTGTGGATTCTTTTGAGTTTATTTGGCAGATAAAACATTCTAAGATTTTAAGATTACTCCTGTAACCACATACGTGGGAGACCTTTATCTTCTGAGATATCTCAAGGTACTACTAAATTGAAGTAGTAGATTTCCCAAATAATGGCAGATATGTTTGAAAGGAGTTAGAAAATAGACATAAAAGCCATGAATAGAAAGTTTAGGAAGTTTCTTTTTACTCCCTAAGAAACGGGGAATTTTGGAAGGTTGTTAATATGAGTAGAGGGATGAAAGGAATTTGATCAAGAGGGAATCTTGTATGTTATCCCAGTAAAGATCTTTATGTATCTTAGATGAAGTTGGCTGAGGTTCACTAAAGGGATGCAAGACAGAGACAGAAACCACAGAAACTTCTTATAAGAGTTGGAAAAGAAGTAACAGGAAGATGATGATGGGAATATTAAAAAAAAATGAATACAAGAGTTAATTAAAAGTACTTGTAATGCATGTTGACTAAATCTAATCACTTAACAATAATGTAAGTCTTATAAGTTAGTCCCTCAGTCATATCCAACTCTTTGCAAACCCATGGACTATAGCTAACCAGGCTCCTCTGTCCTTGAAATTCTCTAGTCAAGAATACTGGAGTGGGTTGCAATTTCCTTCTCTAGGGGAATCTTCCTAAACCAAGTATCAAACCCAGGTCTCCTATATTGCAGGCAGATTCTTTACCACTGAGTCACCAGGGAAGCCCATGAATGATTGGGTAGCTTAGTAGGTTAGTGGTAAAGAATCTCCCTGCTAATGAAGGAGACAATGCCATGTTCAGTCCCTGGTTTGGGAAGATCTCCTGGAGAAGGAAATGGCAACCCATTCTCATATTCTTACCTGTAAAATTGCCTGGACAGAGGAAACTGGCAGGCTACAGTCCATGGGGTTGCAAAGAGTCAGACAGGATTTAGTGACTAAACAGCAACAAGAATGAATGACTGCTGTGTGCATGGTGTAGTAGCACATGTTTCACATCCTCGCTTCCTTTTCTTAGCAATAACAACCTGTACAATTGGTATCATATCATCCACTCTGCAGGTGAGGAAGCAATGTCATAGACTAATGTTAGCAGTTGTAATAATAATGCTTACACTAAAACTGCACACTTACTGTGACTTTAAGTGCTTATGCAGACATGTAATCCTCAGTTCAAACCTAAAAGATACTCACTGCTATCATTTTTAGGACTTCCCTGGTGGCTCAGATGGTAAAGCATCTGCCTACAATGCGGGAGACCCAGGTTCGATCCCTGGGTTGGGAAGATCCTCTGTAGAAGGAAATGGCAACCCACTCCAGTACTCTTGCCTGGAAAATCTTACGGACGGAGGACTGTTGTAGGCTACAGTCCATGGGATCGCAAAGAGTCGGACACGACTGAGTGACTTCACTTGTCACTATCATTTTTATACTGATTTTATACATTAGGAAAGAGAAGCATAGAGAAATTTAGGATTGTGTCCACCACCAAGTGGTTAATAATGGACAGGGCCAACATTAAGTCTCAGGTTAATCTTATTTATTAATTTTCCCTTCAAAATTTTAACCTATACCCAACATTGTTAAGTTATGTTAGACAATGTTGAACTAGTAATCTCATTTTGATAATAATTCAAATTACTTTAATACTTCTTCAGAAGCAAGTTTATACAGAACAATTTCATTAGCTCACACACACACACACACACACACACACACACACAATGACATCTTTGAACTCTCAAATAGTAAGTAAAATGTGGTATTGCATTCATTGAATGGTCCTTCCATCTTGACCTTTCCCTCAGGCCTAACTCTCCATTCTCTTACACCACTGCAAAGACTGGGACACCAGATTTATCTGCAAAACGTTAAAAAATAAATATTGTTTCAGCATCATGAGAGGGTAACAGGCAGGAAGGCCAGGGGTCTCCAAATGGAGGAAAGAGGCTGCAAGTGCCAGACATTTTTATCTCTCTTAAGCAGCAGGAAGAAACAAACCAGCGATATGTTTTTCCTTCTCTATACAAATTTAAAAGGAAGTTTCTCTTAAAATGCTGTGTTGCCATGACACCTGGTCTCACCTAAAGCTAACTACTCTCAAACTTTGAGTTAACCAATACATTTCTTTTTCTTTTGGAAATGTTGTCTTAGGCTATGTTAATGTACCCCAGACTCTATCTTCAAGTTGGTTCCGCCAAACGGCCTAACTTACTTACTCAGGTATTGTTCCCCTAATCTGTGTAAACGAAACTATTTGTTGGTATTCTGCCCTTCTACAAGATTCAAGTCAATCGTTTTATGGCCAGGGATGAATTATCTGGTGCCATTCTAAATTTTATGACATTCTTTTCTTTTCATTAACAGACTGTGAGTGACTATATAACAAACAGCTAAAGACTAGGAGGGGGGGTACTCTTTTTCCCCCTTCTGATGCCTACATCAGAAGCTTTCTCTATCTCCTTCATACTTTAATAAAACTTTATTACACAAAAGCTCTGAACGATCCAGCCTCGTCTCTGGCCCCGGATTGAATTCGTCTCCTCCGGAGGCCAAGAATCCCGCGTCTTATCATTCAGCAACAACCTTTCAATCAGAAAAACCTGATTCAAATCCTGGTTCTTCTGAATGCAACCTCTTTCATCTAAGGTACATTTCTTTGTCACCTCATACCCTTGTTTTCTCAGTTAGAAATTTATAATAATGATATCCACCTCATAGATCATCAGGATAATTGAGGGAATATGTATGAACACATCCACCATGGTGCCATGGATGCAAGAAAAAAGAGCTTTTGGTTACTTCTGTAGCTGTGTATACACCTGTGGGATAGGAAGAATTAACAGTTGGAGCAGTAAGAACTGTTCAACTGTGCAATGAGCTCCAGAAGAATCACCACCAATTTTACTCTCAAAGACGCAGTGGAGGCTCCTCTTATTCTTAGCAATTTTTCTCACGAGAGCCTCCATATTTGTGTTTGATGAAACTGCTGATGATTTATGTCGCTAATATTTGTAATTTCCTCTTTTATAAATGTGAAATGTATTTAAATTTTGTTTTAATCCTCATCAATAGTTTTGCTTACTAAAGGCACTTACTGTGCCTTTAAGTGCTTATGCAGACATGTAATGAGAAGCCTCATGACAAAGCCTAGTTCACGGTGTCAGAGAGCTGGGTGCCTACAATTTGTTTAACCTCTATAAGCCTCAAAATATCCAACTTTCAATTAAGTTAATAATATCACAAACTACCTTTTGAAAAATTGGAATGAAGCTCAAATATTCTATGACCATATCTGAAAAGTGCTGAAAAATAATGAGTAGTATACATGGGAAGTAATAATCTATAATAAATATTGGTACTATTGAAAATCTTACCTCAATTCTTTGAGATGATTTTAGTGATGTTTGAGGTGCCCAGAAAAAAATCCTATATTCAAACTGACCGATTCTTGTAATAAGTAACTTTCAGTACGAAAAATGTCTCTTGAGCAGAGCCTATTCATATAACTAACTGTGAAATGAGCAATTGTTAAGAAATTGTCTACCTTCAATATGTGTACTTTTTTAGGAATATTGATTATACCTCAATAAATCTGTTTAAAAAATGAAAGCTTTCTTAGAAATCAAAACCTTCCCACCTAGCTTAAAGCCTCGAAATTTCTTCAAGAAGATCTGTTGAAATCTGTTCACTTGTTTGAATTTAGAAGAGGTTCACTTGAAACACTATGGAGAAGTGATCTTAAATAAATCTCTCTGTTCCCACAGGGCAAGAGGCAGAAAGTGTGGAGGAAGCATATTCAAATGGTTCACTGTGCTCATAATGAATCTTGCTTTGGAGAAGTGAGCTACAAGACCGGTCATTTTCACTTTGTCCTTTATTGCTGTTTACAGAGATTTTCATAAGGTTCAGGGACCTTGTCTTGCAGTTGCTGCTTTCTCTCTGAGGAATTATCTCCTCTGATGGAAAGGCTTTGCATTAGAAGCAAGTATTCAGGAGTGACATATTAGAGATTCACCCATTCTTTAGCAAACGGTTAAATTCCCTACACCTGAAACTAAGTTTATGGGAGACCCTTTGCCTGAACCTGGATTGTTAAGAAAAATGAGCATCATGTAATAACAAAGGGGCACAATCCCAGTGTGTGGACCTGTGATGTATTTTCCCCATTGAATCAAGTCATGGAAGAGTTCCTATTTTGTTGTGAATATTTTTTTTTTGTTGTTGTTGTTGTGAAATATTAAACCCTTATTGGAAACCACAGCTGATTGCTTGAGAGCCAGATCAGTGAGGGTACAAAATTAATGAGAACCATTTGAAGTTCTTGACTCTGTTTTTCTCTCTCTGCCTCATTTATTGAAGTATCGTGGACAAATAAAATTGTGTGTGTGAAGGTATATAATGATATTTTGATTTAAGTATTCAACTTGTGGTGCTGGAGATGACTCTTAAGAGTTCCTTGGACAGCAAAGAGATCAAACCTGTCAGTCCTACAGGAAATCAACACTGAATATTCATTGGAAGGACTGCTGCTGAAGCTGAAGCTCCAATACTTCGGCCAACTGATGTGAAGAGCCTACTTACTGGAAAAGACCCGGATGCTGGGAAATATTGTGGGCAGGAGGAGACGGGGGTGACAGAGGATGAGATGGTTGGATAGCATCATCAACTTAATGGACATGAGTTTGATCAAACTCCCAGAGATAGTGAAGTGCAGAGAAGCCTGGCATGCTGCAGTCCTTGGGGTTGCAAAGAGTTGGACACGACTTAGCAACTGAACAGCAACAACTATATACCTTGTTTAGTAATTGCCACAATCAACCATTTTACATATTCACGACTTACGTTGCTACTAATTTTTCTTTTTTTGGTGTTTGGTGATAACACTTAAGATCCACTCACCTAGGAAATTTCAAGCGTACAATGCAGTATTGCTAACTATAATCACATTGCTATAAAAGAGATTTCCAGAAATTCTTCATCTTCATCTTGTATAACTGACACTTTGTTCCCCTGATCAATGTCTCCCTATTTCTTGCTCCTTAGGCTTTGGCAATCACTATTCTACATTCTGGTTCTATAAGTTTGACTTTTTAGATTCCATATGTGAGATCTTGTATTATTTCTCTTTTCTTTCTTGCTCATTTTACTTTGCATAACATTCCCTAGGTTTATTCATGTCACAGATTACTTTTCCTACTCATAAAGACTATGTGATATTTTATGATATTCTAAATATACATCACACTATTCATCCATCAATGGGTGCATGAATTGCTTCTATAGCCTGGTTAATGGGAATAATCTGCAATGAACATGAGTGCAGATATCTTTTTGAGATATTATAATTGATTTGAATTCCTTTGAATATGCACCAAGAAATAGGATTGATGGATTAAAAATAGTTCTATTTTTATTTTTGGAGGAATCTCCCTGCTGTTTTCCATAATGGTTATGCCAAAGTATTTCCCACCAAGAGTACAAAAGGGTTCCCTTTTCTCCACATCCTTACCACTGCTTTTTATATTTTATCATTTTGATAATTATAATACTTAAAAATGTGAAGTGATACCTTATTGTGGTTTAAATTTGCATTTTCTTGATTATTAGTGATGTTGAACACATTTTTATACAACTAGTGCTTATTTGTATGTCTTTTGAGAAATGTCTATTCAGGTCCTTTGTCAATTTTATTTAAAATGTGTTTTGCTTCCAGTTTATTGATATGTAATTGACATATGGCACTGTACAAGTTTAAGATATAGATTATAATTATTTCATTTACACACACCATGAAATGATTATCACAATAAGTTTAGTGAATATTCATCATCTGCTACAGATAAAAATTAAATAAATAGGGAGGAACCAAGATGGCGGAGGAGTAGGACGGGGAGACCACTTTCTCTCCTACAAATTCATCAAAAGAATAACTGAACGCAGAGCAAACTTCGCAAAACAACTTCTGATCGCTAGCTGAGGTCATCAGGTGCCCAGAAAAGCAGCCCGTTGTCTTCGAAAGGAGGTAGGACAAAATATAAAAGATAAAAAGTGAGACAAAAGAGCTAAGGACGGAGATCCGTCCCGGGAGCTCTTAGGCGGTATTGCTTGGGGTAGGGTCTGGGCCTGAGTGCCCTGAGGACAATCGGAGGGAGCTTCTGTGAGTTGCCAACTTGAACTGTGGGAGACCAAAAGAGAGAGAGAGAAAATAAACCGGCCTGAACACACTGCCGGCCGTTCGCAGAACAAAGAGACCGAGAAAGTCCAGAGAAGAGCTCGCAGGCTGCGGACCGGCCCAGCCCCGCCAGAGGCAGGAGGCAGTGGGGAGGGGAAAGTCGCGGCGAGACACAGGGCGCAGGCACCCGACCGGCGCGGGCGGGGACTGGGGCTGGGGACGCGGAGGGCAGAAGGCGCGCGCACCCGACTGGCGCCAGCGGAAACTGAGACTGGGCCCGTGGAAGGGAGCGGGTGCGCCACACCTGGGGAGAGTGCGCCCACCAAGCCCCTCGCTGCCTGGACCGCTTGACGGGGAAGGCGCAGAGAGCAGGCGCAGCTTTTCCTTCCGCGCTTTTGTGGAACACCCGAGGGCTGGAACCGCGCGCAGTGCGGGGCGCGCTCCATATAGAACAGCCGGGAGCCTGAGCAGCGCAGACGGAGAAAGCGGCGTCAGCCCCTCCCCGCAGCACCAGCCCCTCCCTGCAATGCCAGCCCCTCCCCGCAGCTTCAGCCCCTCCCCGCAGCGCCGGCCCGTCCCCGCAGCGCCGGCCCGTCTCCGCAGCGCCAGCCCCTCCCCGCAAAGCGACGGAACTAGCTACCTGAATAAGAGTCCACCTCCGCCCGCCTGTGTCAGGGCGGAAATGAGGCTCTGAAGAGACCAGCAAACAGAAGCCAAATAAACAAACGGAACCGCTTCAGGAGGGACTGGTGCAACAGATTAAAATCCCTGTAGAAAACACCGATTACACCGGAAGGGGCCTGTAGATATCAAGAAGCGTAAGCTGGAACGAGGAGCTATCTGAAACTGAGCCGAACCCACACTGACCGCAACAGCTCCAGAGAAACTCCTAGATATAATTTTACTTTTTTCTCTTTTTTTTTCTTTTTTCTTTTTTCTCTTTTATTTTCCTTTAAAATCCCCTATTACTCCCCCATTACTCCTTAACTTTCATTTGCATAGATTTTTACGATTTTTTTAATTACGGAAAAAAATTTTCTTTTCTTTCTTTTTTTCTTCTTTTTTCCTTTCCTTTTTCTCTTCTACTTTCTATCTTTCTTTTTCTCTTATTTCTTTTAAAGTCCTCTAGTACTCCTCTACTACTCCTTAATTTTCATTTTCAATACACTATAACCTTACAAAAAAAAAAAAGAAGAGAAGCCTTATTTTTAAACCGAAGATTATTCTCTCCCAATCATGACTCTCTGTTTTCTACCTCAGAACACCTCTATTTCCTCCTTTCCCCTTCTCTTCCCAATCTAATTCTGTGAAACTTTGTAGGTGACTGGGCTACGGAGAACACTCTGGGAACAGACAACTGCGTAGATCTGTCTCTCTCCTCTTGAGTCCCCCTTTTTCTCCTCCTGCTCATCTCTATCTCCCTCCTCCCTCTCCTCTTCTTCATGTAACTCTGTGAACCTCTCTGGGTGTCCCTAACGGGGGAGAATCTTTTAGCCATTAACCTAAAAGTTTTCTTATCAGGGCTGTATGGTTGGAGGAGTCCTGAGACTACAGGAAGAATAAAACTGAAATCCAGAGGCAGGAGACTTAAGTCAAAACCTGAGAACACCAGAAAACTCCTGACTACATGGAACTTTATGTAATAAGTGACTGTCCAAAAGCCTTCATACCTACACTGAAACCAATGAGCACCCAAGAGCCAACAAGGTTTAGAGCAAGACATACCATGCAAATTCTCCAGCAACGCAGGAACATAGCCCTTAACATCAACATACAGGCTGCCCAAGGTCACACCTAACACATAGACCCATCTCAAAACTCACTACTGGGCACTCCATTGCTCTCCAAAGAGAAGAAATCAAGTTCCACGCACCGGAACACTGATGCAAGCATCCCTAACCAGGAAACCTTGACAAGCCAATCGTCTAACCCCACCCACTGGGTTAATCTTCCACAATAAAAAGGAACCACACACCTCTAGAATACAGAAAGCCCACTCCAGACACAGCAATCTAAACAAGATGAAAAGGCAAAGAAATACCCAACAGGTAAAGGAACATGAAAAATGCCCACCAAGTCAAACAAAAGAGGAGGAGATAGGGAATCTACCTGAAAAAGAATTTAGAATACTGATAAGAAAAATGATCCAAAATCTTGAAAACAAAATGGAGTTACAGATAAATAGCCTGGAGACAAAGATTGAAAAGATACACGAAATGTTTAATAAAGACCTAGAAGAAATAAAAAAGAGTCAATTAAAAATGAATAATGCAATGAATGAGATCAAAAACACTTTGGAGGGAACCAAGAGTAGAATAACGGAGGCAGAAGATAGGATAAGTGAGGTAGAAGATAAAATAGTGGAAATAAATGAAGCAGAGAGGAAAAAAGAAAAAAGGATCAAAAGAAATGAGGACAACCTCAGGGACCTCTGGGACAATGTGAAACACCCCAACATTCGAATCATAGGAGTCCGAGAAGAAGAAGACAAAAAGAAAGGCCATGAGAAAATAGTCGAGGAGATAATAGCTGAAAACTTCCCTAAAATGGGGAAGGAAATAGCCACCCAAGTCCAAGAAACCCAGAGAGTCCCAAACAGGATAAACCCAAGGCGAAACACCCCAAGACACATATTAATCAAATTAACAAAGATCAAACACAAAGAACAAATATTAAAAGCAGCAAGGGAAAAACAACAAATAACACACAAAGGGATTCCCATAAGGATAACAGCTGATCTATCAATAGAAACCCTCCAGGCCAGAAGGGAATGGCAGGACATACTGAAAGTAATGAAAGAGAATAACCTACAACCTAGATTACTGTATCCAGCAAGGATCTCATTCAGATATGAAGGAGAATTCAAAAGCTTTACAGATAAGCAAAAGCTGAGAGAATTCAGCACCACCAAACCAGCTCTTCAACAAATGCTAAAGGATCTTCTCTAGACAGGAAATGCAGAAAGGTTGTATAAACGTGAACCCAAAACAACAAAGTAATTGGGAACGTGACCACACCTATCAATAATTACCCTAAATGTAAATGGGTTGAATGCCCCAACCAAAAGACAAAGATTGGCTGAATGGATACAAAAACAAGACCCCTATATATGCTGTCTACAAGAGACCCACCTCAAAACAAGAGACACATACAGACTAAAAGTGAAGGGCTGGAAAAAAATATTTCACGCAAACGGAGACCAAAAGAAAGCAGGAGTCGCAATACTCATATCAGATAAAATAGACTTTAAAATAAAGGATGTGCAAAGAGACAAAGAAGGACACTACATAATGATCAAAGGATCAATCAAAGAAGAAGATATAACAATTATAAATATATATGCACCCAACATAGGAGCACCGCAATATGTACGGCAAACACTAACGAGTATGAAAGAGGAAATCAATAGTAACACAATAATAGTGGGAGACTTTAATACCCCACTCACAACTATGGATAGATCAACTAAACAGAAAATTAACAAGGAAACACAAACCTTAAATGACACAATGGACCAGCTAGACCTAATTGATATTTATAGGACATGTCACCCCAAAACAATCAACTTCACCTTTTTCTGAAGTGCACACGGAACCTTCTCCAGAATAGATCACATCCTGGGCCATAAATCTGGTCTTGGAAAATTCAAAAAAATTGAAATCATTCCAGTCATCTTTTCTGACCACAGTGCAGTAAGATTAGATCTCAATTACAGGAAAAAAATTGTTAAAAATTCAAACATATGGAGGCTAAATAACACGCTTCTGAATAACCAACAAATCATAGAAAAAATCAAAAAAGAAATTAAAATATGTATAGAAATGAATGAAAATGAAAACACAACAACCCAAAACCTATGGGACACTGTAAAAGCAGTGCTAAGGGGAAGGTTCATAGCATTACAGGCTTACATCAAGAAACAAGAAAAAAACCAAATAAATAACCTAATTCTACACCTAAAGCAATTAGAGAAGGAAAAAATGAAGAACCCCAGGGTTAGCAGAAGGAAAGAAATCTTAAAAATCAGGGCAGAAATAAATGCAAAAGAAACTAAAGAGACCATAGCAAAAATCAACAAAGCTAAAAGCTGTTTTTTTGAAAAAATAAACAAAATTGACAAACCATTAGCAAGACTCATTAAGAAACAAAGAGAGAAGAACCAAATTAGCAAAATTAGAAATGAAAATGGAGAGATCACAACAGACAACACTGAAATACAAAGGATCATAAGAGACTGCTACCAGCAGCTCTATGCCAACAAAATGGACAACTTGGATGAAATCGACAAATTCTTAGAAAAGTATAACCTCCCAAAACTGAACCAGGAAGCAATAGAAGATCTTAACAGACCCATCACAAGCAAGGAAATCGAAACTGTAATCAAAAATCTTCCAGCAAACAAAAGCCCAGGACCAGATGGCTTCAGAGCTGAATTCTACCAAAAATTCAGAGAAGAGCTAACACCTATCTTACTCAAACTCTTCCAGAAAATTGCAGAAGAAGGTAAACTTCCAAACTCATTCTATGAGGCCACCATCACCCTAATTCCAAAACCAGACAAAGATGCCACAAAAAAAGAAAACTACAGGCCAATATCACTGATGAACATAGATGCAAAAATCCTTAACAAAATTCTAGCAAACAGAATCCAACAACATATTAAAAACATCATACACCATGACCAAGTGGGCTTTATCCCAGGAATGCAAGGAGTCTTTAAAATCCGCAAATCAATCAATGTAATACACCACATTAACAAATTGAAAGATAAAAACCATATGATTATCTCAATAGATGCAGAGAAAGCCTTTGACAAAATTCAACACCCATTCATGATTAAAACTCTCCAAAAATCAGGAATAGAAGGTACATACCTCAACATAATAAAAGCTACGTATGACAAACCCACAGCAAGCATCACCCTCAATGGTGAAACATTGAAAGCATTTCCCCTGAAATCAGGAACAAGACAAGGATGCCCACTCTCACCACTACTATTCAACATAGTGTTGGAAGTTCTGGCCACAGCAATCAGAGCAGAAAAAGAAGTAAAAGGAATCCAGATAGGAAAAGAAGAAGTAAAACTCTCACTGTTTGCAGATGACATGATCCTCTACATAGAAAACCCTAAAGACTCTACCAGAAAATTACTAGAGCTAATCAATGAATATAGTAAAGTTGCAGGATATAAAATTAACACACAGAAATCCCTTGCATTCCTATATACTAACAATGAAAAAACAGAAAGAGAAATTAAGGAAACAATACCATTCACCATTGCAACAAAAAGAATAAAATACTTAGGAGTATATCTACCAAAGAAACAAAAGACCTATACATAGAAAACTATAAATCACTGATGAAAGAAATCAAAGAGGGCACAAACAGATGGAGAAACATACCGTGTTCATGGATTGGAAGAATCAATATTGTCAAAATGGCTATTCTACCCAAAGCAATCTATAGATTCAATGCAATCCCTATCAAGCTACCTACGGTATTTTTCACAGAACTAGACCAAAGAATTTCACAATTTGTATGGAAATACAAAAAACCTCGAATAGCCAAGGTAATCTTGAGAAAGAAGAATGGAACTGGAGGAATCAACCTGCCTGACTTCAGACTCTACTACAAAGCCACAGTCATCAAGACAGTATGGTACTGGCACAAAGACAGAAATATAGATCAATGGAACAGAATAGAAAGCCCAGAGATAAATCCACGAACCTATGGACACCTTATCTTTGACAAAGGAGGCAAGGATATACAATGGAAAAAAGACAACCTCTTTAACAAGTGGTGCTGGGAAAACTGGTCAACCACTTGTAAAAGAATGAAACTAGAACACTTTCTAACACCTGACACAAAAATAAACTCAAAATGGATTAAAGATCTAAATGTAAGACCAGAAACTATAAAACTCCTAGAGGAGAACATAGGCAAAACACTCTCAGACATAAACCACAGCAAGATCCTCTATGACCCACCTCCCAGAATATTGGAAATAAAAGCAAAACTAAACAAATGGGACCTAATGAAACCTTTTGTACTACAAAGCAAACTATAAGTAAGGTGAGAAGACAGCCCTCAGATTGGGAGAAAATAATAGCAAATGAAGCAACAGACAAAGGATTAATCTCAAAAATATACAAGCAACTCCTGCAGCTCAATTCCAGAAAAATAAATGACCCAATCAAAAAATGGGCCAAAGAACTAAACAGACATTTCTCCAAAGAAGACATACAGATGGCTAACAAACACATGAAAAGATGCTCAACATCACTCATTATTAGAGAAATGCAAATCAAAACCACAATGAGGTACCATTACACGCCAGTCAGGATGGCTGCTATCCAAAAGTCTACAAGCAATAAATGCTGGAGAGGGTGTGGAGAAAAGGGAACCCTCTTACACTGTTGGTGGGAATGCAAACTAGCACAGCCGCTATGGAAAACAGTGTGGAGATTTCTTAAAAAACTGGAAATAGAACTGCCATATGACCCAGCAATCCCACTTCTGGGCATACACACTGAGGTAACCAGATCTGAAAGAGACACGTGCACCCCGATGTTCATTGCAGCACTGTTTATAATAGCCAGAACATGGAAGCAACCTAGATGCCCATCAGCAGATGAATGGATAAGGAAGCTGTGGTACATATACACCATGTAATATTACTCAGCCATTAAAAAGAATTCATTTGAACCAGTTCTAATGAGATGGATGAAACTGGAGCCGATCATACAGAGTGAAGTAAGCCAGAAAGATAAAGAACATTACAGCATACTAACACATATATATGGAATTTAGAAAGATTGTAACGATAACCCTTTATGCAAAACAGAAAAAGAGACACAGAAATACAGAACAGACTTTTGAACTCTGTGGGAGAATGTGAGGGTGGGATATTTCAAAAGAACAGCATGTATACTATCTATGGTGAAACAGATCACCAGCCCAGGTGGGATGCATGAGATAAGTGCTCCGGCCTGGTGCACTGGGAAGACCCAGAGAAATCAGGTGGAGAGGGAGGTGGGAGGGGGGATCGGGATGGGGAATACATGTAACTCTATGGCTGATTCATATCAATGTATGACAAAACCGACTGAAATGATGTGAAGTAATTAGCCTCCAACTAATAAAAAAAAATTAAATAAATAATTTTGTGTGTGTGTGATGAACTCTTAGGATTTATTCCCTTAAAAATGTTTGTATATAACATACAAAAGTGTTAATTATATTTATCATGTTGTTCCTTTTATTACTAGTACTTACTTATAACTGGAAGTTTGTATTGACTTTTGACTTCCTTTATTCATTTTTCCCCCTTTACCTACCACCTCTGGTAACCACAAATGTAATTATTTTCTTCAATGAGTTGGTAAGTCTACAGTTTGTTTTTGAAATATAGTTGACTTACAACACTGTTATTTTCTGTTAAAAAACATAGTGATTTTTTCCTATACATTTCAAAATGATACATTTCAAAATCAGACTAAAAGTCTAATTATGTTATGTATCATAAAGCTATTACTTAGTTATTGATTATATTTTCAACACTGTACATTTTATCACCATGACTCATTTATTTTTCTGCTGGAAGTTATTCCTCTTAATTTTCTTCAACTATTTCTTTCGTCTCCCCATTCCTTCTCTTTTGGTATCTAACTGCTTTTTCTCCATGATTGTTTATGTTTTGCTATGTTTGATTATTGGTTTTGTTTTTTAAATTCAACATATACATGTTGAATATACCCTCTAGCATATACCCTCAGCATAATAACCTCTAGGTCCATTCATGTTGTCACAAATGGCAAGATTTAATTCTTTTTCTTTTTTTTTTTTATAACTGAGTAATATTCCATTGACTCTACATAACACATCTTCATCCATTCATCTATTTATGGGTACTTGGGATCCTTCTATGTCTTGGCTATTATAAATAATGCTGCAATGAATATAGAGTGCATATGTGTTTTCTTTTTTTTTCCATTTATTTTTATTAGTTGGAGGCTAATCACTCTACAATATTGTAGTGGTATTTGCCATACATTGACATGAATCAGCCATGGATTTACATGTATTCCCCATCCCGATCCCCCTTCCCACCACCCTCTCTACCCGATCCCTCTGGGTCTTCCCAGTGCACCAGCCCCGAGCACTTTTCTCATCATCCAATATGAATGACTATGTCTTCTTTGGAGAAATGTCTATTCAGGTACTCTCCTCATTTTGTAAAACCTGGAATGTTTGTTTTTTTTATGTATGAGTTATATGAGGTTTGTTTTTTTGTATATTGTGGATATTAACCTCTTATCAAATATATTGTTTGCAAATATATTCTCTCACTTAGTAGGGCTTTTGTTTTTTTGATAGTTTCCTTCACTGTGCAAGAGGTTTTTACTTTAATGTATCCTCATTTGTTTATCTTTCCTTTTGTTTCTTTTGCCAAAGGAAACATATCCAAAAATTATTACTAAGATCAATGTCAAAGAGTGTACAGTCTATATTTTCTTCTAGGAGTTTTATCATTTCAGGTCTTATATTCAAGTATTTAACCCATTTTAAATTTATTTTTGTGCATGGTGTGAGAGAGTGGTTAATTTGATCCATCTTGTAGCTTTCCAGTTTTTCCAACATTGTTTATTGAAGAGACTGTCTTTTCCCTTTGCCTCCTTTGTCATGGATTAACTGATCATATGCTGTAGGTCCTTTTTTGGGCTCTCTAGATTGCTTCATTGATCATGGTATCTGTTTTTATGTTTAAGTCATACTGTTTGATTACTATAGGTTTTTAGTATAATTTGAAATCAGGGAGTGTGCTACTTCGACTTTGTTCTTTCTCAAGACTGTTCTGGATATTCAGGGTATTTATATTTTTGTATAAATTTTAGAACTATTTATTCTAGTTATGTGAAAAATAACATTGGTATTTTGGCAGAGATTCCATTGAACCTATAGATTGCCTTGAATAATATTGTGATTTTAATAATATTAATTCTTCCAGTTCATGAACATGATATATATTTACATATATTTGTATAGTCTTGAGTTTCTTCCATCAGTCTATTACAGCTTACCAAATCCAGATCTTTTACCTCCTTAATTAGACTTATTCCTCAATATTTTATTTTTTATCATGTAATTGTAAATTGGATTGTTCTCTTAATTTCTATTTCTGATGATGTGTTGCTAGTGTGTTGCAGAAATGCAACAGATTTCTGTATATTAATTTTGTATTCTGAAACTTGACCAAATTTATTGATGAGCTCTAGTAGCTTTTCAAAGATTTTCTATATATATTGTCATATCAGCTACAGTGACAGTTTTACTTCTTTCTAATTTGGATTTATTTTTATTTCTTTTCTCTGATTGCTATGAGTAGAATTTCCAACAGATAACAAATGTGGCAAGAGTGAACATCCTTGTCTCTTTTCCTTATCTTAGAGGAAATACTTTCTGTGTATAACATTATACTCTGAGTATAATGTTAGCTGTGGGAATATCATGAATGACCTTTATTCATTGAGAATTGTTTCCTCTGTTCCCACTTTCTGAAGAGTTTTTGTCACAAATGGGTAAAGAACTTTGTCAAAAGCTTTCTTTGCCTATATTAAGGTGATTAAATGATTTTCAGTCCTCAATTTATTAACATGGTATATCACATTGATTGCTTTGCTGATATTGAACTATCCTTATATCTCTGGGATAAATCCTTGCAGGATTGTGCATTTCTAGGAATTTGTCCCTTTCTTCTAAGCTGTTTATTTTATTGGCATAAAGTTGTTTGTAGTAATCTCGCCTAGAGCGAGGCATCCTGAAGTGTGAAGTCAAGTGGGCCTTAGAAGAATCATTGCAAGCAAAGCTAGTGGAGGTGATGGCATTCCAGTTGACCTATTTCAAATCCTAAAAGATGATGCTGTGAAAGTGCTGCACTCAATGTGTCAGCAAATTTGGAAAACTCAGCAGTGGCCACAGAACTGGAAAAGGTCAGTTTCATTCCAATCCCAAAGAAAGGCAATCACAAAAAATGCTCAAACTACCACACAACCTGCACTCATCTCACACGCTAGTAAAGTAACACTCAAAATTCACCAAGCCAAGCTCCAGTAATACATGAGCCATGAACTTCCAGATATTCAAGCTGGTTTTAGAAAAGGCAGAGGAACCAGAGATCAAATTGCCAACATCTGCTGGATCATCAAAAAAGCAAGAGTTCCAGAAAAACACCTATTTCTGCTTTACTATGCCAAAGACTTTGACGGTGTGGATGACAATAACTGTGGAAAATTCTGAAAGAGATGGGAATACCAGACCACCTGACCTGTCTCTTAAGAAACCTATATGCAGACCAGGAAGCAACAGTTAAACTGGACATGGAACAACAGACTGGTTCCAAATAGGAAAGGAGTATGTCAAGGCTGTGTATTGTCATCCTGCTTATTTAACTTCTATGCAGAGTACATCATGAGAAACCCTGGGCTGTAGGAAGCACAAGTTGGAATCAAGATTTCCAGGAGAAATATCAATAAATTCAGATATGCAGATGACACCACCCTTATGGCAGAAAGTGAAGAAGAACTAAAGAGCCTCTTGATTAAAGTGAAAGAGGAGAGTGAAAAGGTGGCTTAAAGCTCAACATTCAGAAAACTAAGATCATGGCATCTGGTTCCATCACTTCATGGCAAATAGATGGGGAAACAGTGGAAACAGTGACAGAATTTATTATTTATTTATTTGGCTCCAAAATTACTGCAGATGTTGATTACAGCCATGAAATTAAAAGACACTTGCTCCTTGAAAGGACAGTTATGACCAACCCAGATAGCATATTAAAAAGCAGAGACATTACTTTGTCATCAAGGTCCGTCTAGTCAAGGCTGTGGTTTTTCCAGTAGTCATGCATGGATGTGAGAGTTGGACTATAAAGAAAGCTGAGGGCCGAAGAATTGGTGCTTTTGAACTGTGGTGCTGGAGAAGACTCTTGAGAGTCCCTTGGACTGCAAGAAGATCCAACCAGTCCATCCTAAAGGAGATCAGTCCTGGGTGTTCATTGGAAGGCCTGATGTTGAAGCTGAAACTCCAATATTTTGGCCACCTGAGGCAAAGAGCTGACTCACTGGAAAAGACCCTGATGCTGGGAAAGATTGAGGGCAGGAGGAGAAGGGGACGACAGAGGTTGAGATGGTTGGATGGCATTACCCACTCCATGGACATGGGTTTGGGTGGATTCTGGGAGTTGGTTCTGGACAGCGAGGCTTGGCGTGATGCAGCTCATGTGGTCATAAAGATTTGGACATGACTGAGCAACTGAACTGAACTGAACTAATCTCTTATGATCCCTTTTGCTTTCTGTGGGATTATTTGTAACTTTTCTTTTTAAAATTTTTGTTTTTATTGATTTGGGCCTTGATGAGTCTGGATAAATTTTTGTCAATTTTGTTTATCTTTTCAATGAACCAGGTCTTAGTTTCATTATTATTATTAGTATTATTATTTTAATTTTAGTCTCTTTTTCCATATATTTCTATTCTGATCATTATGATTTCTTTCCTTCTACTAACTTTGAGATTTGTTTGTTTTCTTTTTCTGTTTCTTTTAGGTGAATTGTTAGGTTTTTATTTGAGACTTTTCCTGTTTCTTGAAGTATGCTTCTATTGCTCTATACTTCCCTCTTAGAACTGCTTCTGCTGCCTCCTATAGATTCCTGCTGGAGGGCATGGCAACCTGCTCCAGTATTCTTGCCTGGAGAATCCCCATGAACAGAGGAGCCTTGTAGACTATGGTCCCCAGAGTCACACAGAGTAGGATACGACTGAAGCAATGTAACATGCACACATAGATTCTACGTAATTTTTTGTTGTTTGTTTGTTTTGTTTTAATTTGTCTTCAGGCATTTTAAAATTTCTTCTTTTTTTCAGTGATTCATTAATTGTTTAGTGTTGTATTGTTTAGCTGCCACTTGCTTTTTCAGTTTTTTTTTTCTTTTCCTATAGTTGATTTCTAGTTTCACAGTGTTATGGCCAGAAAAATAATTTCTTGATATGGTTATACTATTATCACTCTCAGTTCTCCATCTACTGTCTAGCCATAATATTTAAATATAATAGCTATATCAAGTCATATATCATGTGACTTAAACCCTCTCCTCTAGGCTGCAGAGTATTTGCTAAAAATATATGTTTCACTGTCCTGAGGATAATGTGAAGAAACTTTGAAAAAAAAATGTTTACCTAGGTAGACTTCTTTTATTGAATGACCAGTGGAATTTCCAAAAGTCTAAAATAGTCAGTGAGAAGGCATAAGATTATATCTTTCTATATTTCTACACCAGAAGTGTTGGTACTAGAATTTTAGCTTCTATTTGTTCTCCAACTCTAGATATCACACTGCCTGAAAATATAGCAAGTCACAAGCGTTTCTGTAGATAGCGTATGTCTTGATGTGTTTATAGTACAACTGAGAGCTTGACTCAGAATGTCACCCTCGTCTGGTGACCTTAGCTAGTGAGGGAATGCTCTCAGGGATATGCAACCTCGATAAAACCCCATGGAATCGTTCACATAGTGTTTACTATCCTTTATGCCTCAGCTCATGATACCCTAGGACTTATATGAGGATTGCTTTCTCAAACAAATTTCCAACCAGGAATGGAAACTGTTATTACATTAAAAAGTTCACAGAAAAGAACCAATCAGGTGAAGATGTGCAGTTTGTGGACAAATTCTCCCAAATATCTGTTTCTAAGGCAAAATCTTAAAAAACAGAGATAATTAATTCCTAGGAGGGCAAAGACTTAGATATTAATAGAAAAATCAATCTTTTAACATTCTTAATATCTTCTCTAAATACTAAGATTCAAGAAGAAGCTGTTTTCTTATTTTAAGAGCAGAATAAGAGGAGTTTATTAAGTAATTGAAATATTTGTACTTCTTGTTCTGGAGTCATGAATCTAAGTGCTATAGATCAGATGATTCTCCTTAGTATCCAAGAAGTTTGGGTTTCAAATTTATCATAGCATTTTTTTTCCTTTGATGTGAATTTCCAAGACAGTGGAGCTTTGCAAATGTTTGCTGAATCCATTTGAGTAAATCTGTGCCGTCTTGACATTCTCTGCTTCCTGTAGAATTGTCCAGTCAGTGGGAACACTTGAGAAACTTCCATTACATGACATGATGTTTGAGCAGCTACAAATAAAGATTATTTATTATTCCTGAATGCATTGGTCATTCTTCTTAAGGACAGAGGCCACGATGGTAAGTTAACTAGCACTGTTGATTTTTAACCTGGTTTTTACATTTCCATTTTATTCCAAGGGGTTTAGAGTTAAAATCATTAAAGTTTTCCTTTCTGATATTCATGGTTTTAGATGTTTTAGGATATTTTGCAAAAATATTTATTTTTCTCACTGTTTATGGGTTTAACTACAATTAATAAGGGATAGGTTTATGATGTATGGATTCCCATAGAGAATCCACGGGAGAGAGAAGGACAGCACTTGGATTCTATTTTTTGAAGAAAAACCTCAGTTCAAAAACCAAGATCCAAAGAGAAAATGAATTAAAATATGGCTTTAAAAATGTACCCCCTGCTGTGATCAGGTGTCATTATTAAACTCCAAACTCAAAGGTTATTTTATTCTAATTATATTCAAACCTTGGTTAATCTTGTTAGATCTTATCTTTGTTTCAGTGGACGTGGTCCCAGTAGCATGAATGAATTTCTGTATCCCTGAACTGGACTTCCCTGGTGGCTCAGTGGTAAAGAATCCACTTGCCAATGCAAGAGATGCAAGAGATACAGGTTTGATCCCTGGGTTGGGAAGATCCTCTGGAGTAGGAAATGGCAACCTATTCCAGCGTTCTTGCCTGTACAATTCCATGGACAAAGGAGCCTGGCAGGCTGCAGTCCATGGAGTCACAAAGACTTGGACATGGCTGAACACACACACACATGATCTTAGACTTCCATCTTTTTCTTAGAGAGTCAAAACAGGTATTGCTAAATATGAGAGATGAAAATTAATTCTCTTTGTCACCTTATGGTGATTATTTTTCCTTGTATACAGTCACCTTAAGCTGGCTGAACAGAGTAAGATTTGATGCTGTGAAAAAAAAATATTGTTTTGGGCTTTAGAAGACTTGGGTTCTTGTTTACTATTGATCAGTTAGCTGTGTTTCTCTCTGGGTCTCAGTTTCCTCATCTTTAAAGAGGATCATGACATTTGGTCCCATCACTTCATGGCAAACAGATGGGGAAACAATGGAAATGGTGACAAATTTTATTTTCTTGGGCTCCAGATCACTGAAGATGGTGACTATAGCCATGAAATTAAAAGATGCTTGCTTCTTGGAAGAAAAACTATGACCAAACTAGACAGCATATTAAAAAGCAGAGACACTACTTTGCCAACAAAGGTCCATTTAGTCAAGGCCATGGTTTTTCCAGTAGTCATGTATGGATGTGAGAGTTGGAACATAAAGAAAGCTGAGTGTTGAAGAATTGATACTTTTGAACTGTGGTGTTGGAGCAAACTCTTGACAGTCCCTTGGACAGCAAGGAGATCAAACCAGTCAATCCTAAATAGATCAGTCTGAATATTCATTGGAAGATTTGATGCTGAAACTGAAAGTCCAATACTTTGGTCACCTGACGTGAAGAATTGACTCATTTAAAAAGACCCTGGGAAAGATTGAAGGCAGGAGGAGAAGGGGTCAACAGT
Source organism: Dama dama (assembly GCF_033118175.1). Lineage (NCBI taxonomy): Eukaryota > Metazoa > Chordata > Mammalia > Artiodactyla > Cervidae > Dama > Dama dama. The sequence goes on along the minus strand of NC_083712.1, from coordinate 7,958,840 downwards.
GGATTAGATGGTTGGATGGAATCACCATCTCGATGGACATGAATTTGAGCAAGCTGTGGAGTTGGTAATGGACAGGGAGGCCTGGCATGCTGCAGTCCATGGGGTCTCAAAGAGTCAGACATCTCTTAGCAACTGAACTGAATCGAACTGATGAGATGATAAAACATAACGTACTGGGAGATTTTTTCTTCACAGAATTCTAGGTCTTGTCCAATCGACCCTGGATCCCATTAACATCTTTCACTATATTTCATAGGTTAGCAAAAGAACTGCCACGGATTTCATGTGGTCACTGGTGGTCATGTCTAAACTCTGGCATTGCTGATTCCCGGAAGTAAACTGGATTCCTTCCGGAGAGGCACTAAATGCTAAAGAGCTACATACAGGCGTCCTGGATTTGAATACAGTCTTCTATACTAGGTTTTTCATCATTATTACTTTGGACAAGTCATTTATCGTACTGTAACCTCGGCTTCTTTTTCTTTAAAATACAGACAACAATACACCAACCTTACCAGGATCATTTCAAAGACCACGTACATGTAAAATATTTACTGTAATTGTACATTGTGAAACTCAGCAAAGCTAACAGTTATCATATGAATGCCATGATGTAAAACATAAATCTCTGCATTCTATAAAGATTGGGGAAAAGCAGACTTATAGTAAAAGTGCATTTCCCAATGTTTGAGTGTATTGAATTTAAGCAAGTAGCAAAGGTTTTGCTGCTTGAGAAGTGGTTTGTTTGCTGAAGTTCTTACCTCTCAATTGCAGTCTGGGCGCCATTTTATGGAAGGTCAGGATTATTTTGCTGTCCATAACTTTAGTCCATTTCTTATTTTTCCATAATCATGGGTATTAGAGAATATGAGTGGAAATAGGAACAGAATTGGTCTTTGGATTAAGACAAAAACAAAAACAAAAACTGAAAATTATCCTGTGTTTGGTTCTGTCAGTTAACAGAGGACATCAAAAATATCCACTGAGTTTGATGTAGGCCAGGTTGTTTTGTTTGTGAGTTGGTTACTGTGTTGTGTGGGATAAAAGGAGCTAATATAAATTGTAAAAGAGAACTGGTTTAAAGCTAACTGCTTCCAACTTTGCAAGAAACTGAGGTAATAAGTGAAGTAATGAGAATGAATGAGTTAAGTTTGGGATTTTCTGTCTGATTTTGATCATGAAATCCAACCTTTGGTACAGACTATTGGGGAAGTATAAAAATATATCAGTTGGTTCTTGATTCTCCCAGGTGCCATCTTCTCTAGAGAAGAGTTGGGAATTAGATGTGCACACAGCCTTTTTTCTCAAGTGTTCTTGTCCCTGGAAGAATTATCTGATGCCCTGGGCTGTCCAGAAGAGAGCCCACTATCCTGGGGCTTGAAACTCTAAAGCTATCTTCTCAACGAAGAGTTTGTGGTATCATCTGGAAGAGTTCCCTGGTGCAGAGAATCTGGGGCTTCCTTGGTGGCTCAGGCAGTAAAGCATCTGCCTGCAATGCGGGAGGCTTGGGTTCAATCCCTGGGTCTCAAAGATCCCCTAGAGAAGGGAATGGCAACCCATTCCAGTACTCTTGACTGGAAAATCCCATGGACAGAGGAGCCTGGTAGGCTACAGTCCATGGGATCACAAAGAGTAGGACAAGACTGAGTAACTTCATTGGAAGAGTTACCTCATTATGTACCTTGCCCACTTGTAACATAGACAATTCATTTTACCCTTCAATGCCTTTTTGCTTTAAAAATACATAAATATAAAGAGAATAATGAAATCTTAGTTGTTGTAAAATGCAAAGATTAATAATGACAGTACTTAGTATGCATGTTGCTAAGTTACTTCAGGCATGTCCAACTCTTTGCTACCCTATGGACTGTAGCCCACCAGGCCCTTATGTCCATGGGATTCTCCAGACAAGCATTCTGGAGTGAACTGGCATGCCCTTCTCCAACACAACCCAGGGATCAAACCTGGGTCTTGATGTCTTTTATGTCTTCTGCATTGGCATGCAGGTTCTTTACACTAGAGCCATCTGGGAAGCCCACTGAGCTACGTATATTACCTTAAAGTTGACTTGACTAATACATATATTCCTCTTCAAGTAAATGGAAATAGATTTTGCATTAAAGTGATCTGGTTGATTACTAAGACTTGGTTTATTACCTATTAGTATTAATGGCATATGTTAAAACTAGCGATCAAATAATTTTTAGATGGTAGACTAAAGACAGTATCTAGGATGATTAAAAGTGGTCCATGGGGCAGCAAGGGCAGATTTACCCCCTGCTTTGATCCTCTAAAAGCTGTTAGAGTCCAGTGAGTCCCTCATTCTATGCTCATTTCATGAACTGATAACAATAAATTTATGAGTACATTAAAGCAATTTCTTCAAATATTAATATACTCAGATAATATATTTTTGGGTCCCACAATGTGCCAGTCACAACTTCCTATGTTCCTTTTCCAATACATATACCATTCAATTAAAAAATTCATTGTTTCAACCTAAGGCCTCCAAGAAAAAAACATGTAAGTTATATTTATTTTCTGATTAAAATTAGTAATGCAAGCTCCAGAACTTTAAAAAATATTAAAAAATGTAAAAACAAAAATCTGAGAGTCAACTAAGAGAAATTTTGGTGTATGAGTTCATACAGTTTGGGGAAAAGAAGGATTCATTTGTGATATTGTCAGAGTACTGTTAAAAGGTAGTATTTTGTAGTCATTCATTCTTTTATATTCCCTTTTTCTTTCTTTCTTTTTTAAAGGTAAAGTTTTCCTTGCCAGAGTTTTTATTAGCCATACCACATAGATGGAGAATGAAAGAAATGTGACTGTATTCATTCTAGTAGTTCTTACACAGAACCCTCAAATGCAAAAAATAGTGTTTGTTGTGTTTTTGGTCTTATACACGGTAACCCTCTCAGGCAATCTTCTTATTGTGGTTACCATCACCACCAGCCCTGCTCTGAACTCCCCCATGTACTTCCTCCTGACCCACCTTTCCTTGATAGACACAATTTGCTCTTCTTCTTCAGCTCCTCAGTTGATTGTGGACTCCCTTCAGGAGATCAAAACAATCTCCTTTAATGGGTGTATGTCTCAAGTCTATGCAGAACACATTTTTGGTGCTCCTGAGATCATCCTGCTCACAGAGATGGCCTATGACCGCTATGTGGCCATCTGAAACCTCTGCATGACACGGCCATCATGAGCCTCCTCCTGCTGGGGGCGGCCTGGACTGGAGGATTTCTCCACACAACCATTCAGATCCTCTTTACAGTCTGGCTGCCCTTCTGTGGCCCCAATGTCATAGACCACTTCATGTGTGACTTGTACCCTTTGTTAAAGCTTGTCTGCATGGACACTCACATCCTTGGTCTCTTTGTTGCTGCCAACAGTGGGTTCATCTGCCTGTTAAACTTCCTCCTCCTGTTGGTCTCCTCTGTGGTCATCTTGTGCTCCCTAAAGAACTATAGCCTGGAGAGGAGAGGCAAAGCCTTTCTACATGTGTCTCTCACATCACAGTAGTTGTTTTGTCTTTAGTGCCCTGCGTGTTTGTTTATCTTTGCCCAGTCACCACTCTGCCCATTGATAAAGCTGTTGCTATTTTTTACACTGTGGTGACCCCTATGTTAAATCCCTTAATCTATACCCTAAGAAATGCTGAGATAAAAAATGCTATGAAAAAACACTGGAGACAGAAAGTGACTGCAGATAGTGATTAAAGAGATTCACTGAGCTTTATAGATAGAAGTAAAAGACATAATCTCATCCAATCCTCTTGATCTATAGATGAATACATCAACTCTAAAAAAGACTGAATAATAATTGCAGATAGCCACTGAATGACACGGTAGTCTGGAAGGCTGCAGTCTGTGGTGTTGTAAAGTGTTGGACATGACTTAGGGACTGAACAGCAACTTGCGCACAGACCTAAAGTTTAGACTGGAATCCAGATTTACTTTCTCCCATCCCACACTCTCATCACAACTTAATGCTTTTTAATCAATATTTATCTATTATCTGGTTATCTCAAATGTCTTTAGAAGCTACAAGCTAAGAACCTAGAACATTGGATTGGTATTCAAATTGTCTTATTATGTAACATAGAGATGTTGGTTACTACTGATTATTGAAAATAACATGTCAAAAATATTCATTTATTTTGGACTCAATATAAATTATTTTGTGGAATTTTTTTGTTCATTGAATTTTTGTTATACAGTGAAAAGAAATAGTGTTTCTTAAATGTTTGTAAGGCTGGCATTGTGTTTGGTATTTTATATGTGATATTAGTTAAGATTCAGCCAGGAGACAGACCACAGTGCAATTGAATAGAAAGAGTTCACATGTACTTCTGTGTCTCTTTTTCTGTTTTGCATATGGGGTTGTCGTTACCATCTTTCTAAATTCCATATTTATGTGTTAGTATGCTGTAATGTTCTTTATCTTTCTGGCTTACTTCACTCTGTATAATGGGCTCCAGTTTCATCCATCTCATTAGAACTGGTTCAAATGAATTCTTTTTAATGGCTGAGTAATATTCCATGGTGTATATATACCACAGCTTCCTTATCCATTCATCTGCTGATGGGCATCTAGGTTGCTTCCATGTCCTGGCTATTACATGCAATAAATAATTGTATCAGGGTATTAACTACAAGGGGCTTCCCTGGTGGCTGGGTGGTAAAAATTCTACTGCCAATGCAAAAGACTTGGATTCGACCCCTGGGTTGGGAAGATCTCCTGGAGAAGGTAATGGCAACCCACTCCAGTACACTTGCTTGGAAATCCCATTGACAGAGGATCCTAGTGGTCTACAGTCCATGGAGTTGCAAGAGAGTCAGACACCACTTAGTGACTAAACGAAAACAGCTATTAACTATAACAGGGTGTAATGAGCTCTCTAAAGAAGGACCTGGGGTTGCAAGATGAATTTAGAAGAAAGTAACATACTTAGAATGTGAGTATCCTCCCCAAGTTTGCAATTCTATTCTTATGGAGAAGGTATAGCTTCCCAATGAACTGTGGGAAAATTTAACTGGGTTGCCTTGGGAGAGAAATAATTCATGTCTGAACAGAGGCTGGCAAGAATGAAATGTTTCTGGAACTGGTGAGATGGAGCCTTTCACTGTAGTGCTGGCTGGCTGAGGCTCATGAATAAAGAACTATGACCTTGAGTGGCAAGCAGAACAATCCATTTTGGGTGTAGGTGCAGCAAGGCTGGCAGAAAACACAACCCACTCCAATATTCTTGCCTGGAAAATTCCATGGACAGAGGAGCTTTGTGGGCTACAGCCCATGAGGTTGCAAAAGAATCAGACAACACTGAGCAACTAGCTGAGTGATCATTGATCTCATTAATCCTTTCAGTAAAGATGCTCAAACAGAGATGTACAATCACTTGGAGGTGGTTATTGTAGAACAGATTTAAGCATCTTTGTTATTTAAACTTTTAGCTCTGTAACAGAATAAAACAAAATGAAAAGAGAACTTATCAGAATCTGTTGTATGCAGTTGAAGCTGCTCAATGCAACTAAATACAATGTGAAATCTTTAAAAGGTGTGAAAACATAAAGGTGCTAGCATAAAATTTTGGGAATCTGAACAAAATATCTACTTTAATTAATAAAACTGTATCACATGTTAATTTCCTGTTTATTTTTTGTTGTTCTTCTTGTTTTGTTTTTGTTTTTTACAACATAGTATTTCTCAGAATTGGATCAAAAGTTTCAAGCCTCATTCATTTTTTTTTTAATCCCTAAGATAATACACTTTCTAGACTTTTAGTAGTATCACTAGATGGCAGAATAAATGGAACTACATCAAAGTTTTGAGTGAATTATTCTGTTGGACATATTTTCTAATTTTTCTTGTTATGGATTTTTAGATGGGCTTCCCAGTTGGCTCATCAGTAAAGTATCCACCTGCAATGCAGGAGACCCAGGTTTTATCCCTGGGTCAGGAAGATTTCTTGGAGAAGTAAATGACAACTCACTTCAGTATTCTTGCCTGGTAAATTCCATGAACAGAGAAGCCTGGTGACACAAAAGACTCAGACATGATTTAGCGACTGTAGAACAACAACAGCAATGGCTCCTTAGATCCACTCATCATTTAAATGTGGACATTTAATTTCCAGAAACATGGGGTTTTAAAAGAATCTTTGATATTAATTTTTCATTTAAATGGTATCTTCTCTGCAATCACCCTCTGTTCTTTCTCAGTCTTTTAGCTTTTCTGAGGCTTTTAATGGCTATGTCAAGGATCTTTTGGTGAATGTCACATTGCACTTGCGATTATGCGCTGCATGGCAACCCACTCCAGTATTCTTGCCTAGAGAAGCCTGAGGACACAGGAGCCTGGTGGGCTGCTGTCCATCGGGTCGCATAGAGTCGGACATGACTGAAGCGACTTAGCATGCGTGTGTGCACGCTACTGCTGCTAAGTCGGTTCAGTCATGTCTGACTCTGTGCGACCCAATAGATGGCAGCCCACCAGGCTCCACCATCTTTGTGATTCTCCAGGCAAAAACACTGGAGTGGGTTACCATTTCCTTCTCCAATGCATGAAAGTGAAAGGTGAAAGTGAAGTCGCTCAGTCGTGTCTGACTCTTCACGATCCCATGGACTGCAGCCTACCAGGCTCCTCTGCCCATGGGATTTTCCAGGCAAGAGTACTGGAGTGGGTTGCCATTGCCTTCCCTGGCAATTATATGAGTTACTGTCAAATATATTTTAATATTTATTTCTAGCATAATTCAACACTGACAAGAGAACAGACTCTGTATGATTTCAATTCTTTTAGACCATGAAAATTTTTCACCTTCTTTTATGCCCCTGGATATGTTCCAGTGTCTTCTGGTTTATAGTCTATGGGAACTTGAATAGAATTGGCATTTCACTGTTCTGTGAAAATTATACAAATCTTTATTATATTGAATTGCTTAATAGTGCTTTTCAGGTCTACTTTATCCTTCTACTTTTCTGCCTATTCATTCTATTAATTTTTGTGAGTTTCATGTTGAAACTCCAAATAAAAGTCTAAATTTATCTATTTAAAAATAATTGTAATATATAGTGGAACTATATATATAGTTCCACTTTGTTCTGCATTTTCCAAGTCTCTTGTAAATGTGCTATTATACTTTCATGATTAAAAAAAAAAGATAAAGACTAACTCTACCAAATGTTGTTGAGGATGTGGATTAGCTGAACTTTTATACATTGCTTCAACGTATACATAAAATGAAAATTGATACAGGCACAAAAAACTTTAAACTCTGAATTTTCATGGATCAGTAAGTACAGTAAGTACAGTCAGTTAATCAGTTCAGTTGCTCAGTCGTGTTGGACTCTTTGTGACCCCATGAATCACAGCACGCCAGGGCTCCCTGTCCATCACCAACTCCCAGAATTTACTCAAACTCATGTCCATCGAGTCGGTGATGCCATCCAGCCATCTCATTCTCTGTCGTCCCCTTCTCCTCCTGCCCCCAATCCCTCCCAGCATCAGGGTCTTTTCCAATGAGTCAACTCTTTGCATGAGGTGGCCAAAGCGTTGGAGTTTCAGCTTCAGCATCAGTCCTTCTAATGAACACCCAGAACTGATCTCCTTCAGGATGTACTGGTTGGATCTCCTTGCAGTCCAAGGGACTCTCAAGAGTCTTCTCCAACACCACAGTTCAAAAGCATCAATTTTTCGGTGCTCAGCTTTCTTCACAGTCCAACTCTCACATCCATACATGACCACTGGAAAAACCATAGCCTTGACCATACAGACATTTGTTGGCAAAGTAATGTCTCTGCTTTTTAATAACCTATCAGTAAGTACATGTGCATGCTAAGCTGCTTCAGTCATGTCTGACTCTTTGCTACCCTATGGGCCCACCAGGCTCTTCTGTCCATCAAATTTTCCAGGCAAGAAAAATTGAGTGGATTGCCATTTCCTTCTCCAGTGGATCTTCCTGACCCAGGGATCAAACCCATATCTCTTACATCTCCTGCATTGGCAGGTGGGTTCTTTATCAGTAGTGCCACCTGGGATGAAGTCTAGCACTCTTCAAAGTGTAAATGAAGGGTCTAGTATTTTCTACACTGTCCAAGAGTTTATAGAGTTAGAGTTTGGCACTAGGATGGGGGCAGGAATATCTTGAGAAGATATTCTCCTGGAAAGGTTTAAAGTAGCTAGCATCCAGGGACAAAACCAGAAATGATATCCAAAGGTGAATGAAATTTCAACATGGTAGAAAGGCAAAATCATACATAAGTCAACAAGATGGATAACGGACACCAAGCCACCAAGACACTGCAGAGCAGTGGGAAAAAAGTAGAACTTGGAAAATTTACGGAGCACAACTCTGTGATGTTTTCCTACTCATTCTATAATTGTAAGGAAATGAATAAAAATGTCCAGTCTGTACAGGAACAAGGTCAGTGAAACTGGTTATAAACCTTCATGTAGATTCCCACTGAGCATGATAAGATGGTCACAGAGATTAGTTAGGCAGGCTTAATAAATGGTGTCTCTACTCAGCTGACTCAATGGACAGGAGTTTGAGCAAACTCCACGAGGTAGTGGAGGACAGAGGAGACTGGTGTGCTACAGTCCATGGGATGGCAAAGAGTTGGACATAACTTAGTGGCTGAGCAACAATAATAACAACAATCACATTACACTTCATGGCTTTTGTTAAGCATATTTTCCTTGCAATTCTGTTTCTTATATCACAGGGTAATTTTAATTCTCATTAAAATATAAAAAGCTGTTATTTTATCAGATATATCTCATTTCCCTTTGCATCTAAGCATCCATGTTCCTCAGATCACCCTGTTTCCATCAGCAACTCATTTCTGCATGTTTTTTTGTACTGTGTCGTATTGCTAATCATTGCCATCAACAGTCAGAGATAATGTCACTCATGGTTATGATTTTTACGAACAGTTTGGACTTATGCAGGTAAAAGTCACAAACACTGGTATTCTAAACATAGACATTATATTATATAATAATTATATCATAATTTTCTTCTAAAATTTTAAAATGAAAATGAATTTTCATATGTGAAGATACATGTATTATATTTTATTTCTTCATTAACCTCATTTTGGGATACACATTTCTACAAGTCCTTATAGTTCTCAGAAGAACTATATCTTTGCATTAAGTTTTGAGATTGAAAGTATGAATCATCCAACTTTATTCTTCACTTTTCACATTTCTTATTTGGTTTTTTGTTTGTTTGTTTTTACCTTTGGATTATTTGGGATTTCTTGCAATTCTATATGAAACTTCTGTACAATTTCACACAAATTTTAGTAGTAGTGTTTCCATTTCTGCATAAAATGATTTTTATAAAGATTGCATTAAATACGCACTCTGGGAGATACTGTTATCTTAATTACATTGAGCCTACAAGTCTATGAATATGGGTTATGTTTATATTTAGCTGCGCTCAGTTGCTTTAGTCATGTCTGACTCTGCAGCCCCACAGACTGTAGCCCACCAGGCTCCTCTGTCCAAGGGATTCTCCAGGCAAAAGTACTGGAGTGGGTTGCCATTTCCTCCTCCAGGGAACTTTCCTGACTCAGGTATTGAACCTGTATCTCCGGTGTCTCATGCATTGCAAGAGGATTCTTTACCCACTGAGCCGCCCTATGTCTTCTTTAATTTATTTTAGTGATTTTTTTTTTTTTTTTTTCTTTTTAGCTTTTAGTGTACAATTCATCCACCATTTTGGTAAATTTATTCCAAAGCATATTATTGTTTCTGATGGTATTGTCAACACACTTATTTTCTTAATTTTGTTTTTAGACTATTAATCCCTAGTATATTGAAATATAACTGATTTTGTATTAGTTCTAAGAGCATCTTCGTGTGTTTGTGGATTCCTTAGATTTTTTTTTCTACGTAAGATTATGTCACTTGTTAGTATAGTTTTACTTCTTCCTTTCCAATTTGTATGCCTTTTATTCCTATTTCTAGTCTAATTTTTCTGGCACTAATCTTTAGGAAAATATTAAACAGAAGTGATGAAAGGAAGCATGTTCTGATTTTATGAGGTAAGCTTTCAGCCTTTCATCATTAAATATAAGTCTTGGTTATGGGAGAAACAGTGGCATACATTTGCTGCTGATTTAGAGCATGTCAGCCTTCTGGAGCACTTTGTCCCAGCCTTACTATGAATTGTCCCCTATCTGGTCATTTAATTGCTTTCAAAAGGCTATTTCACAATTTTATTCACCAACTTTCTATTAAGTTCTTTTGCCTATAATTTGCAAATATTTCCTGAACTCTATCTCTCCATGTTAGATGGGGATCCCTAGATGCAGATCCTGGGATGGGATTTTTACAGAAGTGATTTATAAGGAGAAAGGGTAGAGTGAAGTGACTATGGTAGGAGAAGAAAGGGTGTAGTCTAAACTCAATTCTGGATTCAGCCTGTAGTTATGAGAGCTAGAGTACAATTTTATGGATCCTACACTCTGAGAAGGCAGGACCAAATCAGTTTTTCTTAATTAATGAAGACCCAACAACTATCCATGTGTCCAATTCATTACTTGAGATCAAAAATATTTACTGATAAATGAATGAAGGACAGAGGAATACTGGAAATATTATTAAATTGTTTTGTATATAGATGTAGGCACAAATTAAAACAAACAAACAGTTTTTAATAGTGAAATGTCACCAAAAGGTAAAGATTAACAGAAATATAATATGAATAGCCCATATATATAAGATAATGAAACCTTGCTGAGACAGGAAAAACATCAAGGTAAACTATTTGCTCATATTGCTGACGATCTCAGTTTTCCTTTCTTTCTGTCTCTCAAAAGAAGCAGTACAAAGAAACTGTGATTTCCTTAAATAGTTCAACTAGAATTCTCAGGATCTGAATTAAATAAAGGCAGGAAAAAAATCCTCTGAACTGCAGTGCCTTTTGTCTTCTATATTTTGTTGAAATTTTATTTTACTTTAAACTTTTATTAATTCAGTATTTATCATTAACCAGAAATTTTGCTACCTTGAAGCAACTATTATTATATACCAGTAAAGTTCTTTATGGAATACCTTTAATAGATAGAAATTCCTATCTGACATCCACAGTTTCTTCTATTTGAGTCATCACTCTTTCAGATGGTTTTTCAGCCTAAGATGGTGACAGGAACAATACTAAGTGCTATAAAGCCTATAAGATAATTTCAAAAAATCATACAATTTCCATTCAACTATTACAAATGTTCAATGGACAATTTTTAATTAAAAGTATTCATTTTAATTGGAGAATAATTTCTCTACATATTGAGTTGGGTTTTATAACAATAAAATAGTTACATACCATGACGTTACAGATAACAGGTCACCATCAACTATGATGCATAAAATGAAGAGCTATCAATGAATAGTTGGATTTTTAGTTACAGTAGCAAACTACTATTTACAATCTTTCCAGCATAGTCCTTGTGTCAATGAAAGGTAATTAATTTTTATCTTCCTTTTCTATCTTTTGTTGACAGTGTATCAAGGCAGTTAGGGTTACTGTCAGGGAAATGGGTATGATTCTGATTAATGTCTTTTCAATTATGTGCTTTGATACCATCCATTTTCTTACAATTTCACCACTTGTAAAACTGGGATAATAGCAGCTATCTACCAGTCTTTTTGGTTGCTATAGCGTTTACTGGTTAATACTAATATACCTTAGTATTTTTTTCATTTTTTTAGATGAAAAAATCTATGAATCGGCATACATGGTTCTGCTAATAAAACTAAACCCCAGTTGGGTAGAGTTTTCTAAAGATGGAAAGAGTGGCTCTGGGATATGTTTTTCTTTTCTTTCCTTTTTTGGGGGGGAGAGGGTGGGTCCTTCTTTCTGTTCACCTAAGTGCAGAATGCATAATTTGTTGTGGTCAATTTACTTCTTTATTCTTTACACATGCCTTGTTAAGATAATCCAAAATGTCCTTCGACCTATGTATCAGTTGACCAGTGTTTGACTCTAAAGCACATTTATTTGCTCCCTGAAAAAGATTTTCTACTACACAAATTTCTAATGGCATTTTACATCTGGGCATTTCTCAAGGTATAGATTAAAGAATTTAACATGGAGGTTTTCATAGTATAAAATACAGCAACTGCTTTATCAATAGGTAAGGTAGCTGCAGGTCTCAGGTACACAAATATGCAAGGCACAAAGTATAAAATGACCACTGTGATGTGGGAGATGCAGGTGGAGAGGGCTTTTCATCTTGCTTCCAAGCTGTAGGCCCTTAGGGAATGCAAGATGACCACATAGGAGACCAGCAGGAGAAGGAAGTTTAACAGACAGATGAAGCCCCTGTTGGCAGCAATGAAGAGCCCTAGAGTGTGGGTATCAGTGCAGGCAAGATCGAGCAAAGGGTTCAGGTCACACATAAAGTGATCTATGACATTAGGGCCACAGAAGGGTAAGTGGAAGATGAAGAGGATCTGTATGAATCCATGAAGACAGCCTCCCACCCATGACACTCCCACTAGCAACCAACACACCCGCCAGTTCATGATGCTTGTGTGTGCAAGGGCTTGCAGATGGCCACATAGCGGTCATAGGCCATCACAGTAAGAAGGATGACTTCAGCACCTCCAAAGAAGTGTTCCCCAAAGATTTGGGTCATACATCCATTAAATAAGATGGCTTTCTTCTCATGGAGTGAATCTACAATCATCTTAGGGGCACATACAGAGGAGTAGAAGGCATCAATAAAGGAGAGATAGGTCAGGAAAAAGTACATGGGGGACCCCAAAGATGGGCTTGCTGTGATGGTGACCATGACAAGCACATTTCCTACCACAGTGGTGATGTAGATGGCAAAGAACATGGCAAATACAATTTTCTGCATCTTTGGATTCTCTGTGAGCCCCTGTAGAATAAACTCTGTCACATTGTTCCTATTCTCCGTGTGTTTCATGAAATGGTTTATTCATGACCTAAAAGTGAGAGAGTTAATTTTTAGGTAGGTCAATAAGGAGTCTGGGGCCCTCAAAGAGAAAGGGTCCAGGACCCTTGAGGAGGAGAAAAGGACAAACATTTTTTTTTCTACATTGCTTTGTCTTAGTCACATATTTTTTTTTTTCTTAAACTGAGTTTTTGTGACAATAATCTTTAAAATTAACTTTCTTTAAGCCCAGAGCTGATGATTACACAAGGAAACAACTCATCTTGCTAAAGGGTATGCTTTTTCTTAAGCTCTGTACTACTGATTATATAACAACAATGTATCTTCCTCAAGGGCATTTTTCTCCTTCTTAACATGAACCTTCTGATTAATCTTGTTATCTATGTTGTGGGAGTGGGTCTGGTAAGACCTTTCTATTGTGAGTTCTAATCTTGTGAATTTAAGATGTATATTGGTGTGGCAAAAAGTATATAAAGCCTTGATAAGACTTTATAAGAGGCAATCTCATTCTCCCTTCTGATGTCTATGTTAAAACTTTCTCTGCCCTTTTTCACCATAATAAAACTTCCACACAAAGGCTCTGAGTGATCAAGACTTGTCCCTGATTCTGAAGCCTAAATCCTCTTCTTAGGAGATCACAAATGCATTGTTTACTATCCAAAGCTATCAAAGGAAAACATAATTTTAATTTATGCATTCTTAAACTTACTAAACTTCTTCACTTTAACAAGTGAAGAATACCCAGACTTTACTGAGTATGAATTCTTTCTTGTTTTTTATTTTTATTTTTTTATGAAGAAAATATTCTGAGTTCTTAAGATTAATCCAATTACCTCCAGGAAAAAATTCTGTTAATAGTGTAGATGTGAGGGTCTTTTGTAAACCTATGGGTGGGAGACCTCAATCATCTGAAATGGTTCAGAATCTAACTTCAAGCAGTGCATTTCCCAGATAATGGTAACTAAGTGTGAAAAGAGGTAGAGGATGGATGTAAAGCTTACGAATTGTCCTTTTACTAAGAAATGGGGGCCATGGAACGTAGTTGAAAGTATGAATGGAAGGATGGAAGAAATCTGATGAAGAGGGAATCTTGGATGCTGTTCTAGTAAAGATTTTGTGTGTCTAGGATGAAGTTGGCAGGGTTTCAGTAAATGGATGGAAGATGTCTCCCAGATAGAAACCACAGTAGCAAAGTACTTAGAATAGTTGAAACAGGAGTAACACTATAACGTGCATGTGCTAAGTTGCTTCAGTCACGTCCATCTTTTTTGTGACACCATGGACTCTAGCCCACCAGGCTCCTCCCTCCATGGGACTCTCCAGGCAAGAACACTGGAGTAGGTTGCCATGCCCTCAGGTTGCCATCTTCCCAACAGGTTGTTGCCGCTGCTCAGTCGCTAAGTCATGTCTGGCTCTTTTGTGACCCCAGTGGACTGTAGCTGCTCCACACTCCTCTGTTCATGGGATTTTTCAGGCAAGAATACTGGAGCAGGTTTCTATTTCCTTCTCCATGGGGATCTTCCTGACCTAGGGGTCAAACCCATGTCTCCTGCATTGGCAGGCATATTTTTACCACTGAACCACCAAGAAAGCCCAAAGAATGGATGCAAGAGCTAATTAGTATTCATAATGCATGTTGACTAAACCTAATTACTTTGCAATAGGTAAAAACATGTACATTCCAATGATTTATTGCAATGTTCATAGTATACCAGCACATACTTACTTTTCCAAGAGATAACAACTTGTATGGTTGGTATTGTATCATCCATTTTGCAGATGTGGAAGCAATCTCATAGACTAATGTGAACAGTTCAATAAAAGTGCTAATATTAACTAAAATGGCACACTTAATGTGTATTAAGTGTTATGAAGACATTTAGTTTTAATCCTTGGTACAAACCTACAAGATGGTTACTACCATCATTTTTATGCTTATTTTACACATTAGGAAATAGAAGCATAGAGAAATTAAGGATTCTGTCCAAGGTCAAACAGCTAAAATTTTAGGCAGAGTTAAGATTAGTTCAGATTATGCATCTTTATTTTTTGCTCCAAATTCTTAATCCATGCTCTATATTGTCATGTTATAGTAAACAATGGAAAACTAATAACCTCCTTTTGAAATGACCATAATTATTATACTTTTGACTACTTTATTACTACTTGAGAGGCAAGTTTATATTGAGAAATCTCATCCGCTCTCTCTCTGTCACACACAAACACACAGAAACACACACATTGATATCTCTGAACTCCCAAGTAGTAAGTAAACTGCGGTACTGAATTTATTGAATGGCCCTTTCATCTTGACTTCTTCCTCAGACCTAACTTTCCCTTTCCTGATACCACTCCAAAGAATGGGCCCCCAGATTTCTCTGCAGAATGTTGAGAAAGTCTATGCCACTAGTTAAATGGCTTGGTTTGAGAATCGGAGAAGACCCATTTTGAATCCTGGTTCTTCCAATTGCAGCTTCTTTCATCTGAAGTGCATTTCTTTGGCACCTTACATTCTTGTTTTCTCAGCTATAAAGTTAGAATAATAATATCCACTTCATAGATCAATAGTTGAGTGATTATGTATATGAACACACCCAATAGCATGGACACAAAAATAACTTTTAGTTACTTTTGTGACTGTGTATACACCTGAGGGATAGGAAGAATTAACAATTGGAGCAGTAATACAGAGAAATGCTTAACCATCCTTCAAGCTCCAGAAGAACTGCTAATTTTACTCTCAAAGAAACAGCATAGGATGATATTATCCACAGCAGGTTTCCCCAGGAAAGGTCTCCATATTTGTACTTGATGAAACAACTTGTGATTTATGCTACTGACATGTGTAATCTCCTCTTTTACGTATGTGAAGTATAATTAAATTTTGTTTTCATCCTCATTATGAGTCCTGATTACTAAAAAAGATGTTTCACAACCAAGCATGGTTCCTGGTGTCACAGAGCTGGGTTCCTCAAATTGCTTAACCTCTTTGAGTCTCAAAATTTTCAAGTGTCAAATTAAGTTAATATTTATGAATATCTTTTGAAAAATTGAAATTCAGATAAAATTATTTTACTATATTCAAAAGCATTGAAAAATAATGAGTTGTACATATGAAGTAGCAAATTAAAATAAGCATCAGCATTATTGAAAACCTTACCTTAGCTCTTCACATGACTTTAGTGATGTTTGAATGTGTTCAAAAGCAGTTCCATATTCAAACTAACTTTTTTTTTATTTTCATATATTTATTTCAAGATTTATTAATCATATATCTGTTTTCACAGTGTCTAGAAAGGACTTTTTTGTTTGTTTGTTTTTTAAATTTTTTTTCCATTTATTTTTATTAGTTGGAGGCTAATTACTTTACAATATTGTAGTGGTTTTTGTCATACACTGACATGAATCAGCCATGGATTTACATGTATTCCTCACCCCGATCCCCCCTCCCACCTCCCTCTCCACCCGATTCCTCTGGGTCTTCCCAGTGCACCAGGCCCGAGCACTTGTCTCATGCATCCAACCTGGGCTGGTGATCTGTTTCACCATAGATAATATACATGTTTTGATGCTGTTCTCTCGAAACATCCCACCCTCGCCTTCTCCCAGAGTCCAAAATTCTGTTCTGTATATCTGTGTCTCTTTTTCTGTTTTGCATATAGGGTTATTGATACCATCTTTCTAAATTCCATATGTATGCGTTAGTATACTGTATTTGTCTTTATCTTTCTGGCTTACTTCGCTCTGTATGATGGGCTCCAGTTTCATCCATCTTATTAGAACTGATTCAAAAGAATTCTTTTTAATGGCTAAGTAATATTCCATGGTGTATATGTACCACAGCTTCCTTATCCATTCGTCTGTTTGTGGGCATCTAGGTTGCTTCCATGTCCTGGCTATTATAAACAGTGCTGCGATGAACATTGGGGTGCACATGTCTCTTTCAGATCTGGTTTCCTTGGTGTGTATGCCCAGAACAAACATCTTATAATAAGTAACTTTCAGTATAAAAGGTGTAACACTTGAGAAGAGCTTGTTAACTCTGAAATGAACAGTTGTTAAGAAATTGTATGCATTGAACATGCACAAATTCATAGTATATCAATTATATCTCATGAAGCCTGTTTTAAAAGAAAAAAGTGTTCTTATAAGTCTAAATCTTTCCATCTAGCTTCTAAAGCCTCAAATGTTCTTCATAGAAAACTTGCCTTCTGATTTTGAATTTAGAATGGATTCTTTGGAAATACTATGGAGAAATGATTTTGAATAAATGTCAGTGGTTCTGTAGCACAAGAATCAGCAGACAGTTGGAGGATGCATTTTCAAATGGTTCATTCTGACCATGATGAATCTTGTTCTAGAGAGGTGAACAGCAACACAAATCACTTCCACCTTGCTCTTGTATATTCATAGATATTCAAAGAAGCTTCGATAAGGTCAGATACCTTGTCTTATAGCTGCTGCTTTCTCCTAGGAATTATCTCCTTTGATGGAAAGATTTTGTCCAGAAGCAAGTATTCTGGAGAGACAGTGTGAAGAAACACTCACTGTGAAGTGGAGAATAGTTTTTGCTTCATGTGTGTGCATGGGAGTTGAGTTGTGTTTGACTGTTTGTGACCCCATGGAGCCTGCCAGGCTCCTCTGTCTATGCAATTTTTCAGACAAGATTACATGAGTGGGTTGCCATTTCCTTCTCCAGGGGGTCTTCCTGACCCAGGGATCAGACCCACGTCTCTTGTGTCTCCTGCATCGGCAGGCAGGTTCTTTACGAGTTGAGCCACTGGAGAAGCTTAGTTTTCCCTTCACCTGGAACCTAAATCTGTGAGATTCCCTCTTTTGTATCAGCACCTGGATTGTTAAGAAAACTGAATGTCTTGTCAATAGCAAAGTGGCATAATTCCTGTGTGTGACATGTGATGTAGAATCCCCATTAACTCCTGTTATAGGAGAGTTTGTATTTTCTTACCAATTATCAAAACTTTATTGGAAACCATTATTGATTCTTGAGAGCTAGATCACTGAGGACATACAATTAATGACAGCCTTTTGTAAGTTTTTGAATCTAAAATCTGTTTTACTTTCTCTCTTCCACCCCCTCCTCCAGATTTATTATTGTATCACAGACAAATAAAAATTTGCTTTTAAGGTGTATAAAGGCATTTAGATATAAGTATACATTGTGAAATACCACAATCAAACTATTCACATGTTTATCAATCATGTTGTTACCATTTTTTCTGTTGATAACATGATCCACCCTCATAGCAAATTCTGCGTGTACAATGCAATATTATTAACAATAAGCACATTGATGCATAGCATACTTCCATAAATTATTTATCCTTACATAACTGAAACTTGGTTCCCCTTTATCAATCTCTGCCCATTTCTCCATTCTTGGAATTCTACTCTTTGCTTCTATGGGTTTGACTATTTTAGATGCCACATATGAGTAATGGAGCTTCCCACATGGTGCTAATAATAAGGAATCCACCTGCCAATGCAGATAGACATGAGAGACAGGGGTTTGATTCCTGGGTAGGGAAGATGCTCTGAAGGAGGTCATGGCAACTCACTCCAGGATCCTTGCTTGGAGAATCCCATGGACACAGGAGCCTGGCAGGCTACATTCCATAAGATTGTGAAGAATCAGACACAACTGAAGTGACTTAGATGCACACACACATATAAGTAATCAGTCAGTTCAGTCACTCAGTGGTGGCTGACTCTTTGCGACCCCATGAACTGCAGCACACCAGGCCTCCCTGTCCAACACCAATTCCCGGAGTCCACCCAAACCCATGCCCATTGAATTGGTGATATCACCTAACCATCTCATCCTCTGTTGTCCCCTTCTTCTCCTGCCCTCAGTCTTTCCCAGCATCAGGGTGTTTTCAAATGAGTCAGCTCTCCGCATCAGGTGGCCAAAGTATTGTAGCTTCAGCTTCAGCATCAGTCCTTCCAATGAATACCCAGGACCATCCTTTAGGATGGACTGGTTTGGATCTCCTTGGAGTCCAAGGGACTCTCAAGAGTCTTCTCCAACACCACAGTTCAAAAGCATCAATTCTTTGGCCCTCAGCTTTCTTCACAGTCCAACTCTCACATCCATACATGACTACTGGAAAAACCATAGCTTTGAGTAGACGGACCTTTGTTGACAAAGTAATGTCTCTGCTTTTTAATATGCTGTCTAGGTTGGTCATAACTTTCCTTCCAAGGAGTAAGCATCTTTTAATTTCATGGCTGCAGTCACCATCTGCAGTGATTTTGGAGCACAGAAATATAAAGTCACCCACTGTTTCCACTGTTTCCCCATCTATTTGCCATGAGGTGATGGGACCAGATGCCATGATCTTAGTTTTCTGAATGTTGAACTTTAAGCCAACTTTTTCACTCTCTTCTTTCACTTTCATCAAGAGGCTCTTTAGTTCTTCTTCATTTTCTGCCATAAGGGTGGTGTCATCTGCATATCTGAATTTATTGATATTTCTCCTGGCAATCTTGATTCCAGTTTGTGCTTCATCCAGCCCAGCATTTCTCATGATGTATTCTTCATATAAGTTGGTAAAGCATCTGCCTGCAATGCAGGACACCTGGGTTCAATCCCTTGGTCGGGAAGATCCCCTGGAGAAGGAAATGGCAACCCACCCCAGTGCTCTTGCCTAGAAAATTCCATGGATGGAGGAGCCTGGTGGGCTACAGTCCATGGGGTCACAAGGAGTTGGACACAACTGAGTGACTTCAGTTCAGTATATATGTATATAATTTTGTCCTTGCTCATGAATTGCCCTTTTATTTTTTAAAATGGTGACATCTGATGGAGCATGCTCAGTTGTATCTGACTGTTTTTGACCCCATGGACTGTAGCCTGCCAGACTCCTCTGTACATGGGATTCTCCAGGCAAGAATACTGGAGTGGGTTGCCATACCCTTCTCCAGGGGATCTTTCTGACCTAGAGATTGAACACATGTCTCCTGTGTTTCCTGCACTGGCAGGCAGATTCTTTACCACTGAGCCACCTGAGAAACCCATTTAAGTCATGAGTGAGTGGAAGTCACTCAGTCGTGTCCGACTCTTTGTGACCCCATGGATTATACAGTCCATGGATTCTCCAGACAATAATATGGAAGTGGGTAATTGTTCTCTTCTCCAGGGGATCTTCCCAACCAAGGAATTGAACCTAGGTCTTTCAGGCAAATTCTTTACCAGTTGAACCACCAGGGAAGCCCAAGAATACTGAAGTGGGTAGCCTATCCCTTCTCCAGCAGATTTTCCCAACCTAGGAATTGAACTGGGGTCTCCTGCATTGCAGGCAGATTCTTTACCAGCTGAGCTACCAGGGAAATCTCATTTAAATCATACTTGTATTTTATTTCTTCTTCATATGAATAATTTGTCTGTTCACTATCATACTTTCTTGTCCTTCATCTCTACCTCCTCTGTTCCTTATTATTCTAGTTAATGATTTGTCAATTCTACTTAAGATATCCAAAGAACCAGTTTTTTCTTCATTGATTTTTCTATTGTTTTTCCATCTTCTGTTTCAATGATTTTTGTTCTTCACTTTATTATTTCCTATTTTTAACTTACTTTCTGCTTAATTTCCTCTTGTTTTTCTACATCTCTGAATCAAAACCTTTGATAATTGTTTCTAGATACTATTGACTTTCTAATACAGGTATTTTATGGTTCTAATTTCTCTCTAAGGACTTTTCATGATTCCCAGATGAATAAAAACATACAGTATAAGTCTTTTGCTGTCTGGTTTAATTCACTAAGCATGGTATCCACTGAATCCATCCATGTTTTTGCAAATGATACAGTTTTATTTTTAATGGCTCAGTAGAATTCCATTATGTGTGTGTGTATGTAGGTGTATTTCACATCTTATTTATCCATCAATCTGTTGATGTGTACTTGGGCTGCTTCCATATGTTGGCTACTGTAAGTAAGGCTGCAATGAACACTGGGATCCATATACTTTTTTGAATTAGTGTTTTCATTTTAGGGCAATATATACTGTGGAGAATTCTAAAAGAGATGGGAATACCAGATTATCTGACCTGCCTCTTGAGAAACCTGTATCCAGGTCAGGAAGCAACAGTTAGAACTGGACATGAAACAACAGACTATTCCCAAATAGGAAAAGGAGTTCATCAAGGATGTATATTGTCACCCTGCTTATTGAAATTTTATGCAGAGTACATCATGAGAAACTCTGGGCTGGATGAAGCGCAAGCTGGAATCAAGATTGCCAGGAGAAATATCAATAATCTCAGATATGCAGATGACACCACCCTTACGGTAGAAAGTGAATAACTAAAGAGCCTCTTGATGAAAATGAAAGAGGAGAGTGAAAAAGTTTGCTTAAAGCACAATATTCAAAAAATAAAAATAAAAAAAATTAAAAAAAAGCACAATATTCAGAAAACTAAGATCATGGCATCCAGCCCATTTCTTCATGGGAAATAGATGGGGAGACAGTGGAAAGAGTGGGTGACTTTATATTTCTGTGCTCCGAAATCACTGCGGATGGTGACTGCAGCCATGAAATTAAAAGATACTTACTCCTTGGAAGGAAAGTTATGACCAACCTAGACAGCATATTAAAAAGCAGAGACATTAACTTGGCCAACAAAGGTCCATCTAGTCAAGGCTATGGTTTTTCCAGTGGTCATGTGTGGATGTGAGAGTTGGACTATAAAGAAAGCCAAGCACTGAAGAATTGATGCTTTTGAACTGTGGTGTTGGAGAAGACTCTTGAGAGTCCCTTGGACTCAAAGGAGACCCAACCAGTCTGTCCTAAAGGAGATAAGTCCTGGGTGTTCATTGGAGGGACTGATGCCGAAAGCTGAACCTGCAATATTTTGGCCACCTGACACAGAGAGCTGACTCATTTGAAAAGACCCTGATGCTGGGAAAGATTGAGGGCAGGAGGAGAAGGGGTCGACAGAGGATGAGATGGTTGGATGGCATCACCGACACAAAGGACATGGGTTTGGGTGGACTCCGGGAGTTGGTGATAGATAGGAAGGCCTGGCATGCTGCGGCTCATGGGGTCACAAAGAGTCAGACACGACTGAGTGACTGAACCGAAGTGAACTGATACTTAGGAGTGGTGGTGGTGTTTTACTCACGTAGTTGTGTACAACTCTTGATATCCTGTGGACTGTAGCCTGCTACATTCCTCTATCCATGGAATTCTCCAGGCAAAAATGCTGGAGATACTCAGTAGAATTGCTAAATCCTATGGTAGTTCTGAGCGACTTCACTTTCACTTTTCACTTTCATGCATTGGAGAAGGAAATGGCAAATGGCAACCCACTCCAGTGTTCTTGCCTGGAGAATCCCTTGGACAGAGGAGCCTGGAGGGCTGCCGTCTATGAGGTCACACAGAGTCGGACATGACTGAAGCGACTTAGCAGCAGCAGCAGCATGGTATTTCTGTATTTAGTTTTTTCAGTAACATCCATACTGTTTTCCATAGTGTCTGCACCAAACTACAAAAAAAAAAAAAAAAAAAAGAAAAGAAAGAAAAGGAAACAAAACAAAAAAGCTACAAATTATGTACTAAGTTTTTGTTTTCTCTACATTCCTGTTAACATTTATTATTTGTGGTTTTTTGAAGGGAGCCATTCTGATAGATGGGAGTGAAGTGCTACCTCACTGTGGGTTTGATATACATTTTCCTGATGATTAGTGATGTTGAGCATTTTTTCATGTGGCAGTTGGCCATCTGTATGTCTTCTTAGGTCTTCTGCCTTGAAAATGTCTTTTCAGGTTGTCTGCCCATTATTTAGTAAGGTTGTTTGTTTTTTGATATTGAATTGTAAGAGACAGTCTGATGTAGAGTATATGAACCAACTGGTGTCTTTTACATTGCTATTGGAAGTATATATTGATATAAATACTTCAGAAATAAGTTTTATCTAAACATTCACATAACCTCAATTCTTAGGTTCACCTCCTAGATGTGTACCCAAGAAACAATTTACACCTGTACATTTGGAATTGTGTACTAGTCATTATAGTAGATTGTCAATAGCATATAAAACGTGGAACTACCCAGAAATCTGTGAACCAACATCAGCTCTGAAGTATTACCGTGAACACTGCCTAAGACCACAGGTTTCCCCCAAAATACTGCAAAATTCAGCACTGGTGACCTGCAGAACAAAAAGCTCCAGGGAGAAAGGGTGATCATATTTGTTGTGTGATGGAAAATCATTTATGAGGAATGTCAGAGAAGGTACATTTCTTTAGTCACTTGAAAACAAATTCTCAAAATTTTAATGGAAATTTTATCTAGAGTTTGGATCCTGCTTTTCTAAGTTAGCAAAAATATGGCTCCCATTTGTTGATTCTTTTTTTTTTTTTACTGTTTGTTTAATTCTTGAAACAATGAAGACGAGGAAAACAGGCTGAGAAAGCTTGAGTAACTCATTTCAAGGTAAAACTGACAACACAGCTTAGGTTAGAGATTGGGTCTGTGCTTACCTAACAGCCACATGGCTTTAACTAAGCTGTCTTTATTCATATTTCAGTGAATCACCTATAACTGGTTTTCAGTTGCTTAATGAATTTGAGCTCTTCTTCTTATGTAATTTCCAGCTAATTATTAATGATAGTGAAAGCATGTGGTATGCTTGAAGAGTGTTTCAAAAAGTACAGTTGAATGGAATTGGCTCATAACAGGGTGGAATTGCCAATGTACTGGGTAGACTCACAGAGATACTTTCTTCAGTATCCAACAATGATACAGTCTGGCTCAATTCTTAAACCTGTCAATATTCCTAAACTCTCAATTTATTTAATCCAGGCCTTGGATAATATTTTTTTGGCTTCAACTTCAATATCAATTTTTTAAAGAAAACCTTACCTGAGCATTTCACTTCCATCCTACTTGACACACACAGATACATACTTGACACACACAAATACACACACACACACACACTTTTCTACTCTCTATCTCTCTTTTTTAATATTTGAATTCTTGCATCATGAATTGCATCATGATGGCAGGAATATTATTGAGGCTTTGGAAGCAGATTTGTATATACATTTCAGTTCTGCCACTACTCACTTTTGATCTTGGGTAAATTATCTAAACTCATAGAGCTCATTTGTAAAGTGGGATAATAATAGGACCCACCAAAATGTGTACCTCACATAGTGTATTTAATATAGTCTCACCTTTAGCACTCGATAGTTTGCTGCTATCATTTTTATTATTGAATAAAACTGCCTGGTTCATTTTAGATATTCCATAAACATTTACTGAAAAAAAAATGAAATGAAGATTCCAAGTTCTGACTGTAGCCTGGTGATCCCATTCCTACAGATGAATTCTAACCCTTGTCAGAGATATCATTCTCTGGTCAGAGGAACCATAGAGGGAAGGGAAAGGCATTTGGTTGTCATTTTGGCAAAGTCTCCCCAAGTTAATTACTCTTCCCTTGAGAAAATAACAGAGGTGAGTCACCCACTTGAATAAAATTAGTGTCTCTATATTGCAAGAATTGAAGGATTTGAGAAGAAGTGCGAAGGTTTTTTGGTGAGTGAAGCACAAAGGCAATGATATTCTTTGTGGCTAGCCATGGTGTTTAGTGAAATGATGAGAGATGGCAGGTTGAGTCCCAAGGACCAAAATACCTTACTTTTCATTGAGTGTAGATGATCTGAAAAAAGTTGGAAGAAATGGCTTCTAGAAGTTTCTAACCAAAAGTACTTTTAATCCACTGCTAATTTTTATAATTGGATTTACTTTTTTTTTTAGTGTTAGATATGGCTATTATGTTCTTAGGGCCTAGCAGACCAAAGTGAAGTCGCTCAGTCATGTCTGACTCTTGGCAATTCCATGGACTGTAGCCTGCCAGGCTCCTCCATCCATGGGATTTTCCAGGCAAGAGTACTCGAGTGGGTTGCCGTTTCCTTCTCCAGGGTATCTTCCCGACCCAGGGATTGAACCCAGGTCTCCCGCATTGCATTGCAGGCGGATGCTTTTACTGTCTGAGCTCAAACTTAAAATATTATAAACATCTATGAGTTCCAAAGAAATAGAAATGTGCTACAGCTGCTGAAATCTTTCCTCTCTCTCTAAATCCCAAATTCCTTTTAAATACAAAGTGCATGTGTCTTCTGTCTGGGCTAGTTTATTAGCTGAACAAGTCAGGCCAGGATGAGACGTCTTAGACAGGATCTAATGCGAATTGATATGTAAGAGAAGTACAGTTCTCTTTTTAGAAATTTTACTTCAGGGTTTTCTTTTCTGGAAAAACTTTGATTTTTTAAAAAATTTTTTGCAGTAAATTAACATGTTCATGACTCTGATTACACACACCTTGGGTTGAAGAAAACCCTGATGGAATTTCTTTTAAATATTATGGAATCTTCAAAGGACCAAATATTGATAGGTCAGTAGTTTAAAACCCTCAGTACTGAACTGGGCAAAAATAATTTTTTTTCTGATCATTTTGCATGTAAGAACAACTGATGAATTATTTGTCATTATCTTTTGTGTGTTGTTGATCTTAGTGGTTAAGATAAAAAGTTAAATAGTTTGGAATTCAAGTGCAGCACTTGTTGGCTATATTACAAAGCACCTGCTTCAGATGTCTTTCTCAGATCACTCTGCAGATGTCCTTTTTCTTCTCTTTTTCCTCTTCCCTTTTTATCTTTTCCTTTCTTTGTTTTTTCCTTTCACCTTTTCCCTCACCTCTCTTGTCTGTTTCTCTCCACCTTTCCTGTCTCTCTCACTAAATGCTTTATAATACCAAATATTGGGAAAAAAGTAAATACATCATAAGACTACATTCTATGAAGTCTTTTGCTTGTTTTTTAAAGGTTATTTTCCACTTACATTTATTTATTTATGTATTTATTTTTGCTTTGGTCTGTATGTTTTCTTTTCCCTTTTAAAAAAAATATAATTTATTCATTTTAATTGGAGGCTAATTACTTTACAATATTGTGATGGGTTTTGCTATATATCAACATGAATCAGTCACAGGTGTACATTTGTCCTCCCTTCTACGAAGTCTTTATTTGAATAATGAGTTAAGTTTAAAGTTCCTCTTTTCCCAGAAAACTCCACACCCAGTCATAAGGTGAAACTGGAAGGATTAAATTACTTATGTATTGGAATATGGTTTTAGCAAATGAGTTAAAGAAACAAATAATGAAAGGAAAACACACAAAAAGTAAAACAAATAAGCAATAATTAAATCTTTATTTTAAAGATTCTATTAATAGCTTGCTTCAATTTTTAAAATCTGACGACCTTCCTTTTTGACATTTATCCATGTTCTCCTCAACTGGTTAGTTTGCATTTTCAGAATCTTTGCCTTTTGGAGATGTTTAGAGAGAATTTTCAAGTTTTCTTTAGTGATAAATTCATGAAAAGAGTTAAATCATACAACAACAATAATAATGTTTAAAATGTTTTAATCTTTACAGTAACCCTAAACACAGTAATATATAACCCTCCTTTAACAGGTGAAAAAAATTGAGGAAAAGAGGGATTAAATGAATCAATATTATATAGTTAATAAGATGTAAGTCCCAGATTTAAACTAAGGCTTTGGATTTCTAAGTTCCTCTTTCTTTGCTCTTTAATGTATTTCTAACTTTACCTTTCTTCTTTTTTCTCTCCCACTTTCTCTTTTCCTCTTTTTTAGTTTTTTATTTCTGTCTCTCAGTAAATGTTTACTTTTTGACCAGGGGAGGAGAAACAGTTTATGAATAAGACTGCAATTGTAACAATGCATCTTTTTGCCTTCAATGGCACACACTGTTGAGAAAAAGAGATATGAGTGTGAAACAGTGTGACCAGGGCTATAATGGATGTTGACTGCAGCCTCTGAGATCTGGAAGAGGCACCGTTTCTCAGTCTTGAGGAAGTGGAGAAGCTATCAGACAGGCAAGGTAGGAAAAGATATGGCTCATGAGGATCTTATCTTTTGAGTCTTTTTGTTTCTCACTGGTAGACATGCCCAGCCTTTCCAGGAACAGAATTCATACATCTTTGGGTATTTGTGAATGTGCCACCTATGTGGCCACATCATGGATTGACTCTTAAAGCTTGATGTGTTTTCTTCTTCTCTGATTTTAAAGTTACACATTTTTTTTGTCACCAAAAGTTAAAAACAAGTTAGTAAATTATAAAGAACAAAATAAATACCACCTATACTTTCACTTGGACTCAAATTGTGAAGCTTCAGAAATTTCCTTTGCTGTGTTTTTAATTGTCTACTTGGTCACCTTGGCAGGCGACCTGCTCATCATGACCACCATCAGTGCCAGCACAGCCCTAGGATCCCCCATGTACTTCTTCTTGTCTCATTTATCCTTTATAGATGACTGCTGTTCTTCCTCCATGACCCCTAAGATGTTAGTTGACTCCTTTACAGTGAGAAAAACTATATCTTTTAGGGGGTGTATGACTCAGATCTTTGCTGAGCATCTTTTTGGTGCTGCTGGGATTATTGTTCTCATGGCGATGGCCCATGACCGTATGTGGCCATTTGTAAACCCCTGCACTACATGACCATCATGAGCCAGCAAGTGTGTAGCCTTCTTGTGGGAGGGGCCTGGGCTGGAGCCTTTGTCCACACAGCTATTCAGATCCTATTTACAGTCTGGCTGCCCTTCTGTGGCCCTAGTGTCAAAGATCATTCCATATGTGACTGGAACTCTTTGTTGAAACTGGTCTGCATGGAGACTCATTCCCTTGGTCTCTTTGTTACTGCCAACAGTGGGTTCATCTGCCTGTTCCTCCTTTTGATGGTCTCCTATGTGGTCATCTTGTGCTCCCTAAGGACCTATAGCTCGTGGGGAAGATGCAAAGCCTTCTCCATCTGTGTCTCCCACATCACCATGGTCATTCTCTTTTTTGCACCCTGCATATTTGTATATATGCGTCTAGTGATCACCTTTTCCATTGATAAAGCTGTGGCTGTGTTTTATACCATGATAACACCTATGTTAAATCCTTTAATCTACACCCTCAGAAATCCAGAGGTGAAAAATGCTATGAAGAAGCTCTGGATCAAAATGTGATTTCACTTGAGAAATAATCACAGCAGCATAAAATGAGTTTATCTTTTAAATACAAAGATAATATCATTTCTTTGGTTCAGCACCAAGTGAATACCATATGTAAAAGTATGTTGGTATTGGCATATAAATCCTTTGAGTAACATTTCAGGCAGAAAATTATTTATCACTTCCAAATACCCTATTTAGATTTATTTAGTGCCCATTTGATTGTCAAACTTGGGTATACTTTCAGAATTATTCAGAATAGTTATTAAAATGTACATTCTCAGGACACAGCACTAGAGATTCTAATTCAATAGGACTATGGGATTGGCATATCTACATTCTAAATAAATTTTTACAGATGTTTCTAAGTGAGTGATTTATGCATACACTTTGAATGATAGTGCAGTAGATAATATATGCATCCTCAACCAATTAATGGATCACCTGATTAAAGAATCTCCTGAGGATTATCTTTCATAGCATATGTTATGAGAATAATAAAACTTTCAGTTCTTCAAAGATCATGCAATGCATGCTTACTACTTTTGCACTGCAAACCAAGAAATATAGTATTCTGAGAAAATAGACATGTTTTTGGTCTTTATTCTCCTTCTTCTATTTCTATACTTTTTAAATATTTTGCTACTTATGGTGTGTTGTTGTTGTTGTTTTTTTTTTTTCCTCTTTGTGCTTACAAAGGGAAGATCTATCATTTATTCTTGCTAAGTTATTTGGACTATTAAATTTGGACTAAAAATTCATTGTTATTGTAATCTCAACCATTCATATTGAGAACATTGCTTGTAAAAGCAATTTTTCTCTGTGAAAGAGACTTTATGTATCATTTTTATATGCATATTTGGAGGAATGTGTGATAGGGTTTGATATTCTATAATGGTTAAGAGTAGTCTCTGAGTAAGATAGATTTGAGATAAAAATAGAGTATGAGCTTTGGCAAATCACATCTTTCTGAGTTAAAGGAGAATGACAGAAACTTTATCAAGATTAAATAAATAATCCTCATGGATCTTTTATTACTAACAATGTTCCATAGCTATTAGCTCTCACGAATATCATTACTGGAGTCTCTGTAACTATATAGAATCACTCATTAATCTAATGTTTCTGAGCACTAGGAGAGATAATACATGATTTCTCTGCATCTGCTGTGAAGAGCAAGGCTCTGAGCTGACTGCCCTTATAGTATTTCTTGGGGGCCCAATATTCTCGGTCATTACTGGCCACTCTCCTGCTTTTCTGATTTCCATTGGCCTCATGTCCCTTAGACTTTGGGGCTGATCCATTTATAGGTATGATTTCCCATAAACCTCCCTGATTGTAGGACCATACGGTCATTTTATTAACTTGAGATCAGCACAACAGGCAACCAGAACATGACCAGATATTTGTGTAGAGAAGGTAGTATAGTGCAGTGGTAAGACTTGACTCAAGTCAGATTTCCTGAGTTTTCATGTTACTTGGGAAAGTTATTTAATCTTTCTACCTCATACTTTATTTATCTATAACTACAGTAGCTATTGGGAGAAGGCAATGGCAACCAACTCCAGTACTCTTGCCTGGAAAATCCCATGGGCAGAGGAGCCTGGTAGGCTGCAGTCCCTGGGGTCGCGAAGAGTCGGACATGACTGAGTGACTTCACTTTCACTTTTCACTTTCATGCATTGGAGAAGGAAATGGCAACTCACTCCAGTGTTCTTGCCTGGAGAATCCCAGGGATGGGAGGGCCTGATGGGCTGCCATCTATGGGGTCGCACAGAGTTGGACACGACTGAAGTGACTTAGCAGTAGCAGCAGCAGTAACAGTAGCTATAATGCCTATCTCATAATGATATGGGGCCAGTTAAGTGGGTTTACAGATATTAAGTGCTCGAAGAGGTTTCTAGGCCATGGTAAATGTGATAAAAATGTTTTTAAAAGGAAAAAGTTATTGACTGGTTCTGACCTGCCTTCCAGCAAGGCCAGATTTGGGATTGTATCTCTTCTTGAACTAGCAAGAGCATCATTCCTTCCAGATCGGGACCTCCATGGATCTTACCTTGGTTCCTTAGGTGAAAACGATGCTTCCTTATATGAGCAATACTGTGTAGATAACTTTTTCCCTTGAATGAATAGAGCTTGCACTGGATTCTACCTCATTAGTTTATGTAACAGTACATGCATTTCATAAGCTCATGGGATTTTGTTTTAGTCTCAGTTCATATGTGCGATGAAATGGTAGTTCATTTCATAGGTCTATTTCAAGCTTTAGATAAAGACATTGTATGCAAAATATCCATGACAGTGCTTTTCACTCAGTGGGTGCATAACAAATGGCACTATCTTTGCCACTTCCTTCATATCCTCCTCAGTTTCCCATTTATATCTGACTTAAAAAAAAAACACTGTATGATTTACATTTATTTTTCAACTCTATGCGGTTATTTTATTAGGAGGTCATGAGGAACTTTCAAAATTCTAAGAGTAAAACCCCCTAAATTAATGCAAGAAACATGGGATTCACTTTCTAAACAATTCACCTTAAAATGTTAACATCTCCAAAGTTAAAATCAGGTTCAGGAAGATCTCAACATCTGATAAACTTTGTATGACAAAATAGAAATCTGTAGCGCAATAATTAGTGATTGTAGTAAAAGCTACTGTTATTTACTACGATTTGGCTGGTGCTGCAAAAGCAAGTTTTTATTTAATCTCCAAAAAAACTTATGAAAATCGATAGTGTTATTCCTGCTTTCCAGAAGAATTAACTGAAGCTTGGAAAATTTAAATAATTTACGAGAGATCACAATTAGAAAACATCTGCGGTTGGACTTGAACCTATTTAATTTGACTTTAGAACTTGCACTGTTAAAGACTACACTCTATATCATACTAATGACACACATCACACAGCTCATAACACTTTCTAGTGGAGGGAGATAGGCAGTAAGTAAGAAACCTATTAAAAATTGCATTCAGAGTGCAAAGTGCTTAAAAAATTGAAATACCTGATGTGATAGTGACTCAGATGGCAGGGACCACTTTAAATTGTGTGTTCAAGGAAGACACAAGAGCAAGAATTTATAGCATTTGTCTAACAATGTCCAGGATGAGAGACACTGAGGTGAAGGTCATGATTAAAACCACCCAAGAGGAATTTGTCCATGTGGGAAGGGAAGTTTTATCTGACCTGGATGAGTATCATTAACTTCTTTCTAACTCAAAGATCACCAAACAACCTTAAATTTATGATTAATTAAGTTCCACTCAAATCAGGAGGAAGTGAAATAAAACATATGTGCTCAAGCAACCTCCTTCCCTAGAACTTGTGTTCATTTCTCGGCAGGGGTTCTCTTTGATGGACTCTTTAGCGTAGTCAGCAGCATAGATTTCCACATTGCCTCTTTGAGGCTTCTTTTAATTTCTTCAATTTCTGCCATGTAGAAGCATTCATTTAGAAGAGCTGAACTAAACTGCTCAGTAGAAAGAAAGTTATCCCTTTAATCAAATTTACACTGTATGTAATTGGTCTTGGTCTATCAACCTCTGCCCAATTTCAATCCCTCCACTCCCCTCAAACACACATCTCTTTCAGTTCCGTTCCGTCCAGTTGCTCAACCGTGTCCAACTCTTTGCGATCCCATGGACTGCAGCACACTAGGCTTCCTTGTCTACCACCAACTCCCAGGTCTCACTCAAACTCATGTCAATAGAGTCGGTGATGCCATCCAACCATCTCATCTTCTGTCGTACCCTTCTGCTCCTGCCTTCAATCTTTCCCAGCATCAGAGTCTTTTCCAGTGAGTCACTTCTTTGCATTAGGTGGCCAAAGTACTGGAGTTTCAACTTAAGCATTAGTCCTTCCAATGAATATTCACGACTGATTTCCTTTAGGATGGGACTAGTTGGATCTCCTTGCAGTCCAATGGACTCTCAAGAGTCTTATCCAACACCATAGTTCAAAAGCATCAATTCTTCAGCACTTAGCCTTCTTTATAGTCCAACTCTCACATCTGTTCATGACTACTGGAAAAAACCATAGCCTTGAGTAGACGGACCTTTGCTGGCAAAGTAATGTCTCTGCTTTTTAATATGCATCTCTTTGAACTTATTCTATATCATTCTTTACCTTGTTCACTAGCTCCAGCTGCAATGGCTTTGCTTTTGCCCGTGAACCTTTGAACTAAATCTCTTTATTCCCACAATTCTCTTCCTCTAGATCTCCATCTGGTTGGATCATGGTCCCTACTCAGATTGCAGTTCACCCGTCTCCTTCTTAGAAGTATTCTACAGCCCCCAAAATAAAATCATTGTCTGTCTCCTGATTTACTCTCCATCACATCACTTTATTACATTTTCTCTATAGAATCTTCATCATCTGATTGGTTAGTGTAATTATTATCTCTCTCTTCTAATTAGTATGTAAACTCCATGTAGTAGAGGTATTGGCTATTGTACTCACTACTGCATTTCCAGTGCATAGAATAGGCTTGGAACCTAGTAAATACTTACTAAATATTTTCCAAATAGAAAGCTGCCACTTCCAGTTTACCCCTTTTGAAAGTAAATACGGGACTTCGCTGATGGTACAGTGGAGAAGAATCTGCCTTCCAATGCGGAGGACATGGGTTTGATCCCAGGTCTGGGAAGGTGCCAGAATGCTGTGGAGCAACTTAGCTCTTGTGCCACAACTACTGAGCCTGTGCTCTAGAGCCTGCAAGCCTCCCCAACTGATCTCCCATGCTGCAAACACGTCGCGTCAGTCGTGTCCGACTCTGTGTGACCCCCATAGACAGCAGCCCACCAGGCTCCTCCACCCCTGGGATTCTCCAGGCAAAAATACTGGAGTGGGTTGCCATTTCCTTCTCCAATGCATAAAAGTGAAAAGTGAAAGTGAAGTCGCTCAGTCGTGTCTGACTCTTCAAGACCCCATGGACTGTAGCCTACCAGACACCTCTGTCCATGGGATTTTCCAGGCAAGAGTACTGGAGTGGGTTGCCATGGCTTTCTTTACATCAATAGTTCATAGAATAAAACCTGGCAAAAAAAATAGCTGTTATTTTTTTTTTAATAATGAATGATTATATATCTATTACAACTACATTGTAGATAAGATTTTTCACCTATTCAAACTCACACTTATATGGAAATAAGTTGATTAAATCAAAGAAAAAATAGTCTTGCTATGGCAAAGTAGAGAAAGTGTCAAACTCATTTTCACTGGGACAAAATGACAGGGCTGATATTTTATTTTCAGCTGGCAATATTTCCATAATGGTTCTCAGACTGTTTTTTTTTATTGTTGTTGTTGTTGTTCTTGTTCTTGTTACATATTCCTTACCCTAGTTATGTGATGTGATTGGCTTAACAGATTTTTTTTTAATATGTACATGTTCTTTTAAGATTTGGTGGAAAATCCCATTGAATTTAATTAAAAAACCATCAATTTTGGATACATTCCAATTGCAGGATTCCATGATTAACATCATGAGAATGTACAAAATCATCACGACATTTGTTTGTATTAAGTAGACAATGCTGTCCTCTTAAGAGCTAATGTAATGATTTCAGGAGATGCTTTAGTAGGCTTAAACTATGATGTAAAAAAAGACACAAGAATGCCATCTCCAAAGCTAAAGTATAACTGTTTGGCCATACCAATACAATAGAATGAGACTAGTTAAACATCTGAATGGTAGTTATTCTTTATTGATATTACTAGAGACGAATGGATAAGATAGAAATTTCCCTGGTAAAATAGCTACTGTTACCTTCATACATAGACACAGGATGACATAGGATTTTTTTTGTGTGTTTTTGTGAAAATTTTCTAATGGGAAACTTTTAGGTTTTCTTCTACTATGATTCTTTTGAAATGGAGCTACAACGTAGGTAACAATTTTCTGAAATACTTGGAAGATCATGGAGAAAATGGACAGACATAGGCATATGAAATCAAATATGCTTTCAAAAAATAATACAGTTTTTTGTCCTCAGTGAGTTAAGCAGATGGCCCAAAGACTTCCAGGTCTTCATGAGTAAGTCAAAAATTCTTCAAATTGTGAGCAAGTTTACAAAAGGTAAGACTTTAATAGTTAATGGTGGAAACCAGGCTTTGCATTTGTATAAATTTCTGCATTACAGTACATAGGAAATCATGACTCTAGTTTCTAAGAACTGTATTAAAAAAAAAAAACACACAAGCTGACCATAGAGAAAATTAAATAAATCAAACTTAGATAAATCAAAATTCCAGGTCTGTCACTTAAAATCAGGTAACTTTGGGAAAGTTAATTTGAAATTCTGAGCCTCAGCTTTTTCTTTTTCTTTTTTTTTAAACTATAAATTGAAGATTTTTTTGTCATTGTGAACATAAAATGTGATGCTTTAAATATAATTATATACATTTATATGTATATATATGGGCTTCCCCAATGGTTCAATGGTAAAGAATCTACCTGCAATGCAGGAGACACAGGAGACACGGGTTCAATCCCTGGATCAGGAAGATTCCCTGGAGAAGGGCATGGCAACCCACTCCAGTATTCTTGCCTGGAGAAGCCCATGAACAGAGGAACCTGACAGGTTACAGTCCATAGAGTCACAAAGAGTTGGACACAACTAAAGTGACTGAGCCCATGTATATAATTCTTCATAACAAGTGAAAATTTTTATATTCTTCTAATCATGTTATTTCTTTTCATTAAGATATTTTGGTCTATATTAATGTAAATAATTGAATAAAAATATTTGTTTTCTCACCATCTTTTACATTTCAGAGGGATATAAACTTGCTGATATGCTTAAATTGAATTTCTGATATATTGTAAAAAAACAAATAAAAACAAAAAAAAAACAATGAAGACTGATTGTCTATGTTGGTTCAAGAACTCTGCTACTTACATATATGTAGCCCACTGGATACTTAGAAAAATTCAGTTAACTATCTATCAAAATCTCATTTTACAAATATGAAAAGTATGACCCAGAGTGGTGATTGACACTTATTTAAAGTATTACACCTAGATTTATAAAAGTATATTTTCAGTTCAGTTCAGTTGCTCAGTCATGTCTGACTCTGTGTAACCCCACGGACCGCAGCACGCCAAGCCTCCCTGTCCATCACCAACTCCCGGAGTTTACCCAAACTCATGTCCATTGAGTCAGTGATCACATCCAACCACCCCTTCCTCTGTCAGCCCCTTCTCCTCCCGTCCTCAATCTTTCCCAGCATCAGGGTCTTTTCAAATGAGTCAGTTCTTCACATTAGGTGGCCAAATATGGGAGTTTCAGCTTCAAAATCAGTCCTTCCAATGAATAATCCAGACTGATTTCCTTTAGGATGGACTGCTTTGGATCTCCTTGCAGTCTAATGGACTCTCAAGAGTCTTCTCCAACACCACAGTTCAAAAGCATAAATTCTTTGGTGTTCAAGTTTCTTTATAGTCAAACTCTCACATCCATACATGACTACTGGAAAAATCATAGCTTTGACTAGACGGACCTTTGTTGGCAAAGTAATGTCTCTGCTTTTTAATAAAGTATATTTTACTGGTTTTGAAATAGGTTTCATGATAAAAAATGATATATATTTTCTAAAAGAAGACTTAAAGACATTTGAGTTACACATATTAATGATGAAGTTTATGTAAAACCCAGTTTCATAAGGCTTTTGGTTTTCATGTCATATAAACTAGGTCACTGGAGTAGAAAAGGACATTTATAATCAAATCTAATAGTTTGCTAAATGGAAACCTCAAGGAATGTTCACTATCACTGAGTAACAAGTGGAACAAGATTAGAACGTGGCTGGTTAAGACTTCTATGACAATTGTCACAAAAAGGTTAAAAAATTAAATGAAGTCAGAAACCATCTTTTAAATTCAAGAAGTATCCTTATTTGGAAATGAAGGAGAGTTTAATGAAAAGATGCTTCCACAGTCACACTACTATTTTTGTCCTCTGATAGTATCACTCCTGGTATATTCCCTGACCATTAATTAATTCGTAGACACTTTGAGAAAGCTCTGAGTTTACGTTATCTGAAAAAATGTGACACAATGTAAAGTAACTGGTAAATATTAGTAAATTGTATAAATAAGATTAAACTTACAATATATTGTTCTTCAGTATGTCCCATCATTTTAGAGGTAAAATGTTTCCAATCTCTGAAATTACATTCTACAAAAGAATAAATGGAACTATAGAGATGGAAAAGCACTTTGCCTATTTGAGGGCTATCCTGTAATTAATAGATGCTTACTCCTTGAAAGGAAAGTTATGACCAACCTAGATAGCATGTTAAAAAGCAGAGACATTACTTTGCCAACAAAGGCCAGTCTCGTTAAGGCTATGGTTTTTCCAGTAGTCATATACATGACTAAAAATGCAGAGATGTATTTACATGTATTTACATATACATGTAAAAAAAGCTGAGGGCCGAACAATGATGCTTTTGAACTGTGGTGTTGGAGAAGACCCTTGAGGGTCCCTTGGACTGCAAGGAGATCCAACCAGTACATCCTAAAGGAGATCAGCCCTGATGTTCATTTGAAGGACTAATGTTGAAGCTGAAACTCCAATACTTTGGCCACCTGATGCAAAGAGCTGACTCATTGGAAAAGACCCTGATGCTGGGAAAGATTGTGGGCAGACAGAGAAGGAGACAGAGGATGAGACAGCTGGATGGCATCACCGACTCGATGAACATGAGTTTGAGTCAACTCCGGGAGTTGGTGATGGACAGGGAGGCCTGGCGTGCTGCAATTCATGGGGTTGGACACGACTGAGCCACTGAACTGAACTGAACTGAAGAGCTAATACAGTGACCTTTAATCTTTATATTCAATTTTTTTCTACTGACTGAATATGTAGATTATCTTAAGTGAATCTTCAGTATTATGGTTTTGTGACTTTAAACATATTGCATCTTTTCATGTTATTCCCTGCTATCCTCTTCTGTTTACCGTCTTCTTTAAAATCAGGCAAAGCATTGCTTCCTCTGGGAAGAATTTCCTGGTATCAATTTGATTTAGGTTTTCCTTAGCACAACAGGAATATATTTATAATTAAATTGGTTATAAATTATATAATCCAATCTTCATGTATTAAATCATTGAGAGTATGGAAACAATCTTATTCAATATGGTAATCCTAATTTCTGTGATAGGATGTTTGATACCAAGAGCTGCTCCACAGGCATCTTTTAAAAAACCTTTTATTTTATTCTGGAGTATAGTTAATTAACAATGTTGTATTAGTTTCAAGTGTACAACAATGTGATTTACTTGTATTTATACATGCATTTATTATTTTTCAAATTCTTTTCCCATATTGGTTGATATATAATATCAAGCAGAGTTCTCTGCGCTATAGAGTAGGTCCATTCACTTTTGACTGAATGAACAAAGACAATGTCAAGCTTTGTTCTGTTGCTTAGTCACTAAGTTGTGTCCAACTCTTTTATGATCCCATGCTCTGTAGCTCACCTGGCTTCTCTGCATGGGAATTCCCAGGCAAGAATACTGGAGTGGGTTGCTGTTTCCTTCTCCAGGGATCTTCCTGACAGAGGGATTTAACCTGCATCTCTGCATTGGCTGGCAGATTCTTTACCACTGAGCTACATGAGAAGCCATATTTAGCTTATAATAGTTAAAAATATTTTTCCTTGTTTTATAGGTAAACTATTTCTAATATGTGAAATCAGTACCTATAAAAGAATAGATGGGATCAAGGAACAATGTGACTTACTTTGTCCTTTTGAGCCTCACACAGAAGCCAAAGGAGCAGAAAGTCCTTTCTTTTATGTTCTTGCTCTTCTACATTTTGACCATGGTGGGCAACCTGCTCATTGTTGTGACCGTCACTGTCAGTAAGACTTTAAACACACCCATGTACTTTTTTCTTGCTAGCTTATCATTCATGGATGCCATTTATTCTTCAGCCATTACCCCAAAATTGATTTCCGATCTGTTCTTTGGGGAAAATACCATATCTTTCAAATTTTGTATGGCTCAACTCTTTATAGAGCACCTTTTCGGTGGATCTGAAGTCTTTCTTCTGTTGGTGATGGCCTATGACCGCTATGTGGCCATATGTAAGCCCTTGCATTATTTGGTGATCATGAGGCAGAGGATGTGTACTGCGCTGCTGGTGGTGTCCTGGGTTGGAGGTTTTCTGCACTCAGTTATTCAACTTGGCACTGTTTATGGGCTCCCATTCTGTGGCCCCAATGTCATCGATCACTTTCTCTGTGACATGTACCCTTTACTGAAACTCGTATGTACTGACACCTATGTCACTGGCATCTTAGTTGTGGCCAATGGAGGACTGATCTGCACTATTGTATTTCTGCTCTTACTCGTCTCCTATGGAGTCATCCTGCACTCTCTGAAGAACCTGAGTCAGGAAGGGAAGCGGAAAGCCCTCCAGACCTGTGGCTCCCACATCACTGTGGTTTTCTGCTTCTTTGTCCCCTGTATTTTCATGTATGCAAGACCCGCTAAGACCTTTCCCTTTGACAAATCATTGAGTGTGTTTTACACAGTCATAACCCCCATGCTGAACCCATTAATCTACAGTCTGAGAAACTCAGAGATGACTAATGCTATGAAGAAACTCTGGAGAAGAAACATCATATCTTGTAGAAAATAAGTTTGACATTCACCATGAAGAGGTTCATACAACTTCAGGGCCCATCTCCTTAGAAATCAACAGCTTGTTAAAATGGATTCACCTACCCCATTCGTTTAAAGCATTTTTATAATTATAATAATTAACTGTATAATTGGGTTACTAAGATGCCTTTCTGGTAAAATGTCAGCTCTGTACATAGCATTTTGGTTATCCCTTTGCCTAGTAAGGGTGATATGTATAAGGAGGAAGCTGATAAAAATATATAATAAATAAAATGTTTACAATTTCAATGATTTTAATCAATTTATTTATCTTTAAAGTTATTTTCTGAGACTTAGTTTTATTTTTTAGTGATATTCTCTTCATTTTGTCCATTGTTTTTATTTTATTAGTGAAAATATTTAATTATATACATTTTCCTATGTATTCAATTTCAGTTGCATTACATGTGAAATTTTCTGTGACAATTTTAATGTAAAAGGAAAGCATAATAATAATCGATAAAGTTTGAAACCACATGAAATGGTGCAAGTGAAAAATACCTTCTTTCAAAATAGTTCAAAACAAGGCAAGGAGAGAATGATAAATTTGAATGAATTAAGAGATTCTGTTCAATAAAAACACCTGGAAGAAAGCAAAAAGGCAAGTTACAAACTGAATTGATATTCATAGGAAGTGTTCATATACAGCTGGAATGATTTGTTCCTTGAAAGCTTAGTAAAATGACCTGTAAAACCAAACCAAACCTCCTATCCATCCTTTTCAGTGTTTCCTAGTGTTCTTCCCCAGAGTAGTCACAAGTCTGTTTCTTAAGATTATTCAAGTATTAATTTTTACAAATACAAGCATATTTATCTATGATTTTGTGTACAAATGTCTGAAGCAAATATTTACATTTTATTATTAAACACAGTGAGGATCTTTCAATAACAGTCTGTATAGATCTAACTCATTCTCAGTTAGTCTTATAATATGTGATTTTCCCTTATAACATTCCTGAATTAGTGTATCCAGTACTTTTCATGTCATTTCACATCTTTTCCTATGATGTGTAATTCTGCAATAAATATGTAACTTCTTGATTATGTATTCTTAGAAATGTTAGTTTCCAGAAGTAGAGATTTTAGATCACAGGGAATATGTATTTAAAATGTTGATATTCATAGTTATTTTCAAAATGATTCATGAGGTTATACCTACACTTCTGCCCACAGTCTGAGAATATCTCCTGTTTACCTTAACAACCAGTGATCAGTTTTGGGGATATGACAATATGGTTCATTAAAGAATTTATAATTCATTTGTGTACTTTAATTGAAATTCTTTAAATATAATTGCTTTAGGCATCTTTTCACATGTTTAAGTTTTATGTATTTATCTTTGAATTGTCTACTAATATTTTTGATTATTTTCTTTTTCATACTTACTTCTATGAGTAAGTATATATTAAGGAAATAATCTTTTCAAAAAAATTATCTATGTACTTAATTTTCTGGCCTGTTATTTGATTTTGAGTTTCTTTTACTATTCAGAATTCTTTCTTGGCTATGTAGATTTTTTTTTGGTTATTTACTTGGTCAGATTTATGAATATTTTATGTGATTTTGTTTCATCATTAAAAGCTTTGCTCATTTCTCCCTAAACATAATATTATTCCATATTTTTTAGACATTAATATTTTAGCACTTTTGTGGTTTTATATTTTATATGAAATGTTCTATCCATCAGGTATTTATTTTGATACATACAGAGTTAAATAAGAATTGTATTTTATTGTTTTCTAAATGAACTTTTTTTGGTAGCTGCATAATTATCTTTTACCACTGATATGAAATCCTAACTTTACTGTATTCTAAAATTCCACATCTGTGTGGATGCAATTCTGGACTTTATTTTGTTCCACTGATTTCTTCAGTCATGAACTATTTAATGCAAGGTATAACTGCAGTTCATCTATAGAACATTTTGAAATCCAATCAGCCCAGAACTTCTTCATTACTCTTCTTTTTCAGAATTATGTCTGTTCTTGCATATATATGTTGTCAAATTAGCTTTATAATAAAGGCCCAGCCACAAAAATTTATGTTTCAATTTTTGACTTACAAAGAATAGTTTAGGAAAAGTTTATATCTTTAGAGATTTGAGAACTCCTGTCCATGAAGAGGATAGGTGTTTTCATTGTCTTTTTTATCCTCTTTGTTAGTGCTTTACATATTCTATGTTTTTAAATCCCTTATAGATAGCTGCTGTTCTTACTTCCTGACCTCTTAAGTGCTAGCTGACATTATTGCTGCAAGAAAAACCATCTCCTTTAGGAAGTTCATGACTTAAAACTTTGCTGACCATCAATTGATGTGGCTGAGATCATTCTACAGATGGGTCTGGCCTACGACTACTATGCGTCCATCTGTACTACCTCACTATCATGTTTATATAGGTGTGGCCACATATAGGAGTCACCCAGGTTAGAAGATTTATTCATGTAACACTGCGGATCCTCTTTACAGTCTGGCTGCTATTTTTTGCCCCAGTGACATAGAATTCATGTGTTAACATGACTCTGTCAAAAGTCGTTTACATGAATACTTACACATTTTATTACTGCTAACTAAGAATTTATCTGCCTGTTAAATGTAATGCCTTTTGATGAACTCACATGTTGTGATCCTATACACTTTGAAATCTCACAG
This sequence comes from Dama dama, assembly GCF_033118175.1. NCBI lineage: Eukaryota > Metazoa > Chordata > Mammalia > Artiodactyla > Cervidae > Dama > Dama dama. Next base: position 7,917,534 of record NC_083712.1, on the reverse strand, counting down.
AATGGTAAGTGCAACACCCTCTCCATATGAGTCTCTCGCATCTCTCTGGTTATTTTATTCTTTGTGCCCTGCATATTTGTGTATATGCCTCAGATCCTTTTCAATCAATGTCTATATTTTATACTATGCTAACTCTTACCTTATATTCTTTATCCCACATCCTCAGAAATACAGAGGTAAAAATAACTGTGAAGTTCTGAGTCAAAAGATGACTTCAGAAGGGAAGCAATGAACACAGAAAATAATTTTAACTGTTTATCATATAAGGGATAAAGTTATTTTGTGCTGTTTTCATAATTTCCCCTCTGAAGTCATTTTTTGATTCAGAATTTCTTCACAACACTGCTTACCTTTGCATTTCTGAAGGTGTAGAATAAAGAGTTGGATTTCCCTGATGGTCCAGTGGCTAAGACTTGCACTCCCAATGCAGGGTGCCAGGTTTAATTCCTGGTCAGGAAGCTAAATCCCACATACAGCAACTAAGGGTTCCCATGCTGCAACTAAAGACCCCACATGCCACAACTAATACCTGGTGCAGTCAAATAAATATATATATATATTTAAAATGTTTTATTTTATATTGGAGTATAGCTGATTAACAGCATTGGACAGCAAAGGGACTCAGCCATGCATATACATGTATCCATTCTCTCCCAAACTCCCCTCCCATCCAGATTGCCACATAACACTGAGCAGAATTCCCTGCACTACACAGTAAAATAAACAAACTATATATTTAAAAATTGGTGAAGTATTAAAGATAATTTCTGTTTTTTAGGACCAAGAGAACACTGTTTGTCAGAGGAATACTGATGTTGGCATTCGGAAATCTGAAGAGAGGCCCTAATAGGAACTCATCATTACAAAAATATTCATTTTAGATGCACTTATCACCTATTTGTTGGTCAAATGTTGGAGTACTGTCAGAACAAGTTTGGTTTCTTGTTAAAATGCAGTTGTTCACTGTCCATGAAATTTCAAAACAAAATAAAGCATTTGGGGAAAATAGGAAACATTCTTATCTGACTTTGTGATCCTAATGTCAGGTTTAACACATTGAATGAATAAAATATGTTAAGCTTATAATCCATGTAAAGGTGTTTTTAAGTTTTTTATTTGATTTATAGTTAAAGTGTTTCTCATATCTGAAGTCAGCACCTATAAGGAATAGGTGGAACCAAGGAAATGGAACCAAGAAGCAATGTGACTCACTTTGTCCTCCTGGGCCTCACTCAGAAGCCAAAGGAGCAGAAAGTCCTTTTTGTTATGTTCTTGTTCTTCTACATTTTGACCATGGTGGGCAACATGCTTATTGTGGTGACTGTAACATTTAGTAAGACCCTGAATTTACTGATGTACTTTTTTCTTACCAGCTTATCATTGATGGATGTCATTTATTCCTCATCTATGTCTCCCAAACTGATTTCAAGCTTGTTTGTAGGGAAAAATACCATATCCTTCCAATCTTGTATGACTCAGCTCTTTGCAGAGCGTTTCTTTGGTGGGTTGGAGGTCTTCCTTCTGCTGGTGGTGGCCTATGACTGCTACGTGACCATCTGTAAGCCCTTGCATTATTTGGTGATCATGAGACATAGGGTGTGTGTTGTGCTGCTGGTGGTGTCCTGGGTTGGAGGTTTTCTGCACTCAGTAATTCGACTTAGCACTATTTTTGGGCTCTCATTCTGTGGCCCCAATATCATTGATCATTTTTTCTGTGACATGTGCCTGCTATTGAAACTGGTCTGTACTGACACTATGTCATTGGCCTCTTAGTAGCAGCAAATGGAGGGCTGATCTACACTATTGTGTTTCTGTTCTTACTCATCTCCTATGGAGTCATCCTGCACTCTCTGGAGAACTTGAGTCAGGAAGGGAGGCGGAAAGCCTTCCAGACCTGTGGTTCCCACATCACTGTGGTTGTCTGTTTTTTTGTTCCTTGCATTTTCATGTATGGGAGACCTGCTAAGACCTTCCTTATTGACAAATCATTAAGTGTGTTTTATACAGTCATAACGCCCATGCTGAATCCATTCATCTACACTCTGAGAAACTCAGAGATGACAAATGCCATGAATAAGCTTTGGAGAAGGAACATGGTATTTTATGGCAAAAAATGCATTCATCCACCATGAAGGGGGTCATTTGACACCAGAGACCACTTCCTTGGCCTTCAGTAGCTTTCTCAAATCTGATGTTGATTTATTTTTCTTTATTTATAACTATAATGTAAAAATTATAATATAACTATGCAACTGTGCTGTTAATAACATGGATAGTTCTTCTCCATGGTAGAATGTAAGGTCTGTAATATTTTGCTTATCACTGTACCTAGAAAGATGTAAGGCTGATACTGAAGGAGCCAATATCATGCAACAGATTAGTGAAGAACATTTTATATAGTTACATTGATTTTTAATCAATTTATGCATTTATTTTTAAAATTTTTTCCAGACAGTATTTATTTTTAGTTAGATTCTTGTCTTTTAAGTTATTCTTTTTATTATGCTATTTAAAGTATTTAATGCTATATACTCTGTGTTCTTTATAAAATTTCAGTTGCATTATACACAAAACTTTTCATGTAACCCTAATTTTTTTAAACAATTGAAGTGAAATAGATAATAATAAATAGTAAAAATGCAAATCATATACAATGGGAGAAAGTGTATACATTTCCTATTATCTCTCAGTATATTTTCTAGTCCACTTCTGCAGGAACACTCCTGCAGAATATCCATAAATAAATGGATATTTATTGATATCCATCTGGTAATAACCTATGTAAAAGCAGAATATCCATAAACAAATGGATATTTATTGATATCCATCTGGTAATAACCTATGTAAAAGCAATTGTATTTAAATACATGTATTTTTTTTCTGTGTGGTAAACTTTGCTTTTTTAGTAACATCTACAAAGTATTTTCCTAGCAGTCCATTTAGACCTAATCCTTAATTTTTCTCATACTACATCATACTCCTTTATAGAGACATGCTGAAATTAATGCTTCCATTCTTTTTCATGTTCCTAAACTTTTTCTATGAAAAGTAATTTTGCAATAAATATATATTTTTGAATGTATACAACTATGAGCTCTTGGAAGTGAAATTGTTGATATATGTGTTGTGTTTGAATCAATGCTCAGGTAATACATGCATTTAAAATATTGATGGTCATAGCTATTGCCATCTTTAAAGTTGTACAAGCAGCTACACTCCTGTCCACAGTCTGTGAAAATATTTTTGTCCACATTCTCAAAATCAGTCCTAGTAAACACTGATGGCATATGATAATCAGATTAAATTTACTTTAAATTTGGTTTTATAATTTACCTCAAATCCTTTTGATATAATTGGATTTGGACGTATTTTCACTTGTTTGATATAATATGTATATTTTTCCCTAGAATTGTCTGTTAATCTCTTTTATCTATTCATTCAATTGTTGATTCTTTCCATGCTGATTTTTATGAAATAATTCTCTAATAAAGAAACAACACTTTTTACTATCATACACATAATTGATATCTTTCTGGCTAGTCCCCAAACAAGGTGTCCTGGAGCTGGTGTCATTTTGCTGGTTGGTAGAATGGTCAGGTCAGGGTGTCCTGGGTGGTGCTGGCCTGCTGGTGAATGGGCTGGGATTGACTGGCCTGGCATCAGGGCCACGGGCTGGTGAGTGGGGCTTTGGCCCAGTAGGTCCTGGGGCTGATGCTTGCCCATTTGTGGGTGAGACCAGGACCTGGGACTAAGGCTAGCCCACTGGTGGTAGAGCCGAGTCCCAGGGTCCCTGGCTGTGGGGCCAGGGGCCCCAGAACTTGTGTTGTCTGAGTGGTTGCTGGTCCCAGAGTGTTCTGGACCACTGTCCTTGTTACTTCCCAGGGTTCTTGACCTCCCTAATCAATAGAAATTGATAAGAGATCAGACAAGAAATTCAGGCAAAGCTTTATTGGGGTCCCTGCTACAGCAGGGGGTAGTAAGAACAAGCAACTCCTAGCTGGTATTGTGTGCAGGGGGCATACACAATACCCTACTTTTCTCTAGACTCTCTGCTTTTTGCTCCAAGTTCTTCAAATGTGGTGTGTGTTCATGCCAAGTCTCTCCAGCCAAGTCGGACTCTTTGAGGCCCCGTGGACTATTGCTCACCAGAATCTTCTGTCCATGGGATTCTCCAGGGAAGAATACTGGAGTGGATTGCCATGGATCCTCCTCCAGGGGATCTTCCCAATCCAGAAGCTGAACCCATGTTTCCTGAGTCTCCTGCATTGCAGGCAGATTCTTTACCACTGAGCCACCAGGAAAGCCCCTATTACCTTAGTTCTTAAATTTATTTTAAAATTTGTGGTCAAATATATGTAACAAAAATTTTAATTTTAACCATTTAAAAATTCACCCTGTTATGCAAACAATACCACTGTCTATCTGCAGAACATTTCCAGCTTCCCAAACTGAAATTCCACAGCCGTTAAATAAAATTTCCCATTTCCACTCAGTGAGCCCCAGGCAATCACCATTCTAATTTCTGTCTGTGAAACTGACTACTTTAAGTGCCTCATGTAAAGTGGAATCATTTATTTTTTTGATTGCCTTTTTTCACTCAGTGTAATATCCTTTCCCCATTAAATGCTGTTGACACCCTTATTGAATATTATCTAAACACATATAAAAGGTTTATTGCTAGACTCTCTTAATTCCATTAATTTGTTGTCTGTCTTTATTCCAAAACTGGTGGTGTGACTACCGCTGCTTTGTGTAATGTTGTAGAATCCGGAAGTATTAGACCAACTACTTTCTCCTTTTCAAGATTGTCTTGCCAAAAATTTGGAGTCCTTGAGATTCCATATAAATTTTTCTATTTCTGCCAAAAACATTTTATTTTTGGTTTTGATAAAGACTGTACCGAATCTGTAGGTCACTTATGGTCATATTAACATTTTAACACTATTAAAGAACCCAGTTCATAAATTTCTTTCCATATATGTGTGTGTGTTCTAGAATATCTGAGTAAAACTTTGTAGTTTTCAGTTTATAAAATTTTTGTCTCTTTGGTTATGCTTTTTCTTAACTATTTTATTCTTTATGATGTGCTTGTAGGTGGAATTATTTTCTTTATTTCTCCTGAGTTGTTCATGATGGTATAGAAATTCAACTCCATTTCATAAAAATCTCAACAACTTGGATGTAGAAGGAAGATATATTATAATAAGGATATATGATGTCAATATTATTATATATATTATATATTATTATATGACATATATTATGCCAATATATTGACAAAATAAAGTCCATATATTTACAGATCACAGCTAACAACATCTTCAACTTTGCTTTTTTATTTTTTTAATTTATTTATTTTAATTGGAGACTAATTACTTTACAATATTGTAGTGGTTTTTGCTATACACTTTGAAAAACTGAAAACTTCCCCATTAAAATATGGATGAAGAGGGCACACTCTCACAAGGCTTTTTTAACATAGTATTGCCATAAAAAGTCTTGTGAAGACTTTAGAGTTTTCTAAGTATAACTCCTGTCAACTCTGAAAGTGAGCTAATTTCATTAATTATCTCACTTTTTAATTTAGTTTTACTTTCTTTAATAGTGCTTCTTTATTGAAAAACCTTTTATTTTACATTGGAGTATAGCCAATTAATGAGTGTCACCAGTGGCTCAGTGGTAAAGAATCCACCTGCAATGCAGGAGACTCAGGAGACAAGGGTTCAATTCCTGGGTTGGGAAGATTCCCTGAGGACATGGCAACCCACTCTAGTATTCTTGCCTGGATAATGCCATGGACAGAGGAGCCTGGTGGGCTCTAGTCCATGGTTCTCAAAGAACTGGACGTGACTGAAGTGACTGAAAATGAGGGCACAGTCATTAACAATGTTGTGATAGTTTCAGGTGGACAGCAAAGGGACCCAGTCACGGATACACGTATCCATTCTCCCCAAACTCCTTTCCTATTCAGCCTGCCACATAACACTGAACAGAGCTTCCTGTACTGTACAGTGGGACCTTGTTGGCTATCCACTTTAAATGAAGCGGTTTGAACCCATAGATCTCAGTCTTCCTAACTATCTCTCCCAAATTATTCTCCGCTGACAACCGTAAGTTTGTTCTCTGAATCTCTGAATCTGTTCTGCTTTGTTCATTGGCATCATTTCTGTAACAGTGCTTCTGATGGTATTCGTTTTCTATCTTTTCAATCTCATCTTAAACATACCCTTTTAAGAAAAATCATCTCTGGTTACATTGTCCATAGTAGAATTTTCCCTCTTATTTTCTGTCACACTACCCTATTTCTTAACTTATAAGTCGTGAAAAGAATAAAACTGCTCTATTAAACTGTCTCTTCCTTTATTGTCTGAATCATAAATTAACAACATCCATGCAGGAGAAAAATTTTGCATGATTTTCCAACCGATTTTAGAAATTGCTGGGCCCTAACTCAATGTACAATTGCTGGCATTACACAGGTGTCCTAACCTTTTTAAACCTAATTAAAAATTAATAATTGGATAAATAATTAGCTGTTATCTCTAAAATGCTAACACATTTAGTTGTGTTTTCTGATATAATTTTATATATCTAACAAAATTTTAAGCTGAGAATAAGTTCAGTTCAGTTCAGGTCATTCAGTCAAGTCCAACTCATTGATACCCCATGGACTGTAGCAATCCAGCCTTTCTTGCATATCACCATATCCTGAAGCTCACTCAAATTCATGTCCATCAAGTCAGTGATGCCATTCAACCATCTCATCCTCTGTTGTTCCCTTCTCCTCCTGCCTTCAATTTTCTCCAGCATCAGGGTTGTTTCAAATGAGTCAGTTCTTCACATCAGGTGGCCAAAGTATTGGGACTTCAGCATCAGTCCTTCCAATGAATATTCAGGACTCATTTCCTTTATGATGAACTGGTTGGATCTCAGTGCAGTCCAAGGGACTCTCAAGAGTCTTCTCCAACACTGCAGTTCAAAAGCATCAATTCTTCTGCACTCATCTTTCTTTATAGTCCAACTCTCACATCCATACATGAATACTGGAAAAACCATAGCTTTAACTAGATGGACCTTTGTCTGCAAAGTAATGTCTTTGCTTTTTAATATGCTCTCTAGGTTTGTTATAGTTTTTCTTCCAAGGAGTCTTTTGATTTCATGGCTGCAGTCACCATTTGCAGTGATTTTGGAGCCCAAGGAAATAAAAAGTCTGTCACTGTTTCTATTCTTTCCCAATATATATGCCATGAAGTGATGGGACCAAATGCCAGGACCTTTGTTTTTTGAATCTTGAGCTATAGCCAGCTTTTTCCCTTTACTCTTTCATTATCATCAAGAAGTTCTTTAGTTCTTTGCTTTCTGCTATAAGGATGGTATCATCTGCATATCTGAGGTTATTGATATTTCTCCCAGCAATCAATTCCAGCTTGTGCTTCATCCAGCCCAGCATTTCACATGATGTACTCTGCATTTAAGTTAAACAAACAGGATGACAATATACAGCCTTGACTCACTCCTTTTGCAATTTGACCCAGTCCATTGTTCCATGTCCGATTCCAACTGTTGCTTCTTGACCTGCATACAGATTTCTCAGGAGACCCGTAAGGTGGTCTGGTGTTTCCATCTGTTAAGAATTTTCCACAGTTTGTTGTGATCCACACAGTCAAAGGCTTTGGCATGGTCAATAAAGCAGAAATAGATTTTTTTTCTGGAACTTTCTTGTTTTTTCAATGATTCAACGCCTGTTGGCACTTTGATCTCTTGTTCATCTGCCTTTCCTAAATCCAGTTTGAACATCTGGAAGTTCTCAGTTCGCATACTGTTGAAGCCTGGCCTGGAGAATTTTGAGCCTGACTTTCCTAGGTTGTGAGATGAGTGCGATTGGGTGGTAGTTTGAATGTTCTTTGGCATTGCCTTTCTTTGGAATTGGAATGAAAATTGACATTTTTCCAGTCCTGTGGCAACTTGCTGAGTTGTCCAAATAGCTGGCATATGAGTGCAGCACTTTAACAGAGTCATCTTTTTGGATTTGAAATAGCTCAACTGGAACTCCATAATCTCCACTAGCTTTGTTCTTAATGATGCTTCCTAAAGCCCACTTGGCTTCGCATTCCAGGATGTCTGGCTCTAGGTGAGTGATCACACCATCATGGTTATCTGGGTCATGAAGATCATTTTTGTATAGTTCTTCTGTGTATTCTTGCCACCTCATCTTAATATATTCTGCTTCTGTTAGGTCCATAACATTTCTGTCCTTTATTGTGCCCATCTTTGCATGAAATACTCCCTTGCTATCTCTAATTTTCTTGAAGAGGTCTCTAGTCTTTCCCATTCTATTGTTTTCCTCTATTTCTTTGCATTGATCACTGAGGAAGGCTTTCTTATGTCTCCTTGCTGTCCTTTGGAACTCTGCATTCAAATAGGTATATCTTTCCTTTTCTCCTTTGCCTTTAGCTTCTCTTCTTTTTTCAGTTATTTGTAAGGCCTTCTTAGACAACCATTTTGCCTTTTATTGCATTTCTTTTTCTTGGGGATGATCTTGATCACTGCCTCCTGTACAATGTCATGAACCTCTGTCCATAATTCTTCAGGCACTCTGTTTATCAGATCTAATCCTTTGAATCTATTTGTCACTTCCACTGTATAATCATAAGGGATTTGATTTAGGTTGTACCTGAATGATCCTGTGATTTTCCCTACTTTCTTCTATTTAAGAATTTTTTAAATTAAAATTAAAATTTAATTTAAATTTAAAATTTAAGATTTTTTTTTTTTTTGCTCTATACAGTCAACAAAAGCAAGACTGGGAGCTGACTGTGGGTCAGATCACGAACTACTTATTGCCAAACTGAGAATATTGAGTAGTAAATAAAAGAATGGAAAATCTTCCTATGCCAGCTGCAGGAAATATATAACAAATAAGTTCACTGGAACAAAAAGATTGGGTTGACTTTATTCTTGATTGGCAGTAGTCTCATAATGATTCTAAAGCTATTTTTCCATCATTATGTTGCATCATTATGATATTTAAAATTAAATTTGGTCTAATAATTTCTTTACTTATAGATGTTCTTTAAAAACTTTGTGGAAAATTCCAGTGTATTCATCAAAGCAAGAATCAGTCTTGGATACATTCCAATTCCAGGACTCCATGATAAAATCAGCTGGAAGGGATAAAATATTCCAAAATCTCACCCTTAACAGGGAGAAGATGCTATCCACTCAGTGACTGTGATACATTCTTACATTTAAAGCATGACAAAAAAATCACAGCAAAATCTTTCAAAATCTGAAGTCAATTAGTCTGTCCATGTTAATGTGAGTGTGAGAGGAACTAAACATTCAAATGTTATTTTTCATTTTGATGTTAATAGGAAATAAGTTGTGAAAAACTTCCCTGGGAAATGGCTAGTTGATATCTATCTATGTTTCTATGAATATGGAAGATTTGCTAGTCATTTTGATACATTTCTTGATGTGATAAACTACCTATTTTTTTTCCTGTGGGCCATGGAACACCTTTCAAATAACCTATATTTTGTATAAAAATCAACTTCTGAATAATCAGAAGATTCAGTGGAGAAAAAGGACAGACTGCCAAATGAAATAAACTCAAGTAATAAGGCAGCATTGGGCCTCTGTCATCAAAGTGGATGAAAAATAATTTCAAGTGTTTATGAATAAATCATAAACACTTATTAACACTGATTAAATCATCCTTAGATTCTGAACAAACCTCCACAAGGTAAGACTAAAAGAAAATAATGAGAACCAGGCTCACAGTTGTATGACTTTCTTTATGTAAGAAATTAAATTACTTTGAAGTCAAATAAACTTAGATTCAATTCTATATATATATCACTTAGAAATGTGTGATTCTGGGAAAATGAATGATATGTTCTGAGTATTAGATACCTCAATTATAAAATAGCAATTTCATTTCTTGTTATTGTAAATATTAAATATGATACATTAGACTATGAGTGCATGCTTAGAATATACTGTAGCAGTTTTGAGCAATAGTGATGTCATCAGAATAAAACTGAAAAAGACAACTTGAGCTACTTTAGGAGAACCAATTTTTAGATAGTAAACACAAAAAAACTTGGTAGGAGGGTACTGCAGTATAACGGGAAGAAATTAAGAAGGGAATGAAAAATTAGTGGTATATTTTGAAAGTAGAGTCTACAGGATTTAATAAAGTTTTATGAGAGTATCAAGTGCAGAGGACTGCAATTTTTTTTGTTGGGACAATAGCATAGAAAATGATAGTATTTAATGAGATAAATAGGGAATGCCTCTTTAAATTTTCTATAGGAACTGCTTATGTTTTTCATAGAAAATTTAAAAGCTAGTTTTATAAACACTAAATTGCCAGTCAATTGGATGTCAAAAACTAGAGATGTTGCACGTGTAAATTTGAAAATTATGGGAGAGGGAGGGGCTGGAGACACAAAATTAGGCTGCTGCAGCATTTATTGATCAGGAAAAGGGAAATATTCACCTAAAGACCTAAGATGTATCATTGAGGTCTGAGTCAATTCACGATAGGGATCTTCTATTCATAGTTAAGTCTACTCACATTGATTATGTAAATTACCTTAGGAGAGTCACAGGTATTACACATTTGTGACTTTATAAACGATGCTCCTTTTTTTTGTGTGTACATCAATCTTTTTTTTTTCATTTTTTTTTATTAGTTGGAGGCTAATTACTTTTCCTTTTTATGGAATTCTCTTCCCATCTTTATTTACTCTCTCATTAAAAAAAAAAAAACAGCTGAAGCATTGCTTCCTTTGGGAAGTCTTCTCTGATTCCAGTTTGATATACACCTGTGGTGTGGCTCTTAACACAAATATGAATATTCAGTTAATGGCTGGAATTGCCTGATCACTCATTATGTGTCATAGCATTGAGGGTAGTGTTCTATGGCTTATTCAAGCTGGTAATTAAAATGTCAATGGCACATTGGACCCAAAAGATACTCCATTCACATTCTTCTAATGAATGGATAAATTAAAAAAAATTTAACATTTAATTCTTTACCCCCTTTTTTGTAGGTAAACTGCTTCTTATATGCGAATTCAGCTCTTGTAAGAACTAGATGGAACCAAATAACAATTTATCTTATTTTGTCCTCTCGGGCCTCACAAAGAATCCAAAGGAGCAAAAAGTCCTTTTTGTCATGTTCCTGGTCTTACATTTTGACTGTGCTGGACAACTTTCTCATTATCATTACTGTAACTGTCAGTAAGACTCTGAACTCACTGATGTACTTTTTTCTTGTTAGCTTATCATTTATGGATGTCAATTATTCTTCTTCTATTACCCCCAGATTGATTTCAGGCTTGTCCTTCGGGGGAAAAAAATATTCTTTGGATCTTGCATGACTCAGCTGTTTGCAGAGCACCTTTTTGGTGGATCAGGAGTCTTTCTTCTGTTGGTGATGGCCTGTGACTGCTATGTGGCCATCTGTAAGCCCTTGCATCATTTGCTGATCATGAGGCAGAGTGTGGTGCTGCTGGTGGTGTCCTGGGTTGGGAGTTTTCTGCACTCAGTAATTCAACTTTGCACTGTTTATGGGCTCCCATTCTGTGGTACCAATGCCATTGATCACTATATGTGTGACATATACCCCTTATTGAAACTCCTCTGTACTGACATCTATGTCAGTGACCTTTTAGTTGCATTCAGTGGAGGACTGATTTGCACTCTTGGGTTTCTGCGCTTACTCATCTCCTATGGAGTCATCCTGCACTCTCTGAAGAACCCAGGACAGGAAGGGAGGTGGAAAGCCCTCCAGACCTGTGGTTCCCACATCACTGTGGTTGTCTGCTTCTTTGTTCCCTGTATTTTCATGTATGTAAGCCCTGCTAAAACATTCCCCATTGATAAAATACTGAGTGTGTGTTTTATACAATCATAACACCCATTAATTTACAGTCCAAGAAATTCTGAGTTGACTAACGCTATGAAGATGCTCTGGAGAAGAAGCATTGTATCTCATATTAAACAAATGCATCATCCATCATGAAGGGAGTCATTTGTCACCAGGTTCCATTTCCTTTGAATGCAGGCACTATTTTAAATTTGACTCTGATTTCTCTTTCTTCTAGAAAATTATGATAACTATCATTAAATAATATAATCATATAACTGTGCTATTCATAACAGTTTGCTCGAAGCTACAATGTAAGCTCCTTCATTCTTGCTTATCAATGTACCTAGAAAATTGTAATGCTTATACAGCAAGGCATTAATAATAAATATTTGATAATTAGTAAAATGTTATATATATAAAATGATTTTTAATCAGTTCATGTATCTATATCTTTTATACTTTTTCAGACAGTGCAATTTTTATTTAGATTATTGTCATTTAAGTGAACTTTTTTGTTAATTTATATTATTTAAAATATTTAATTCTATATAGGTTTCCTTCTTTATTATATTTCAGTTGCATTATACATAAAGTTTTTTACTTGAATACTTTTACTATTTATAAGAAAATATAGTAAAATAAATAATAACAGCATAAATGAAACCCAAACTATATGGGATGCAGTGTTGAATAAATTTCCTATTTTCCTTCAGCATTTTCTAGGCCTCATACTCAGAGACTGGCCCAAATTTGTTTCTTCATTTTCATCTGGGAATAATTTGTGTAAATGCAAATGTAAATGCCATATGTATGTTTGTTCTTTTTTATGTATGTAGCACTTTTAGTATGCAACGTCTTAAAAATATCTCCATATCAATCCATATATATATATTATTTTTTCTCATCCTGCACAATACTCCTTATAAATATAACGTTAATGTGTTGTTTCCCCTTCTTGTGGTTCATAATAATTTTTTATGGTAAATACTTTTCCAACAAATATATGTTTTTGAATTTGGAAATATTACTGAAGGCCTGGGCTCAGTCTCTTTTCAGGCAATTCGGATTCTACAAGCCACAGAAAGAGTAAACCCTCCCCCCACCAAACTAAAAGCAAACAAAAAACAGACTCATTAACAAAACTCAAAAAACCCTGTTAGATGCAGTTCTAGAGATTTGGGGGGTGGGGTGTGGAAATGCAAACATATTTACTCAGTTCAGTTCAGTCGCTCAGTCGTGTCCAACTCTTTGCAACCCCATGAATTGCAGCACGCCAGGCCTCCCTGTCCATCACAAACTCCCGGAGTTTACTCAAACTCATGCCCATCGAGTCGGTGATGCCATCCAGCCATCTCATCCTCTGTCATCCCCTTCTCCTCCTGCCCCCAATCCCTCCCAGCATCAGGGTCTTTTCCAATGAGTCAACTCTTCGAATGAGGTGGCCAAAATATTGGAGTTTCAGCTTCAGCATCAGTCCTTCCAATGAACACCCAGGACTGATCTCCTTTAGGATGGACTGGTTGGATCTCCTTGCAGTCCAAGGGGCTCTCAAGAGTCTTCTCCAACACCACAGTTCAAAAGCATCAATTTTTCAGCGCTCAGCTCTCTTCACAGTCCAACTCTCACATCCATACATGACCACTGGAAGAAGCATAGCCTTGACTAGACGGACCTTTGTTGGCAAAGTAATGTCTCTGCTTTTTAATATGCTATCTAGGTTGGTCATAACTTTCCTTCCAAGGAGTAACTGTCTTTTAATTTCATGGCTGCAGTTGGTTCAAAAGTAATTGTGGTATTTGCATTGTTAAAATTTGCCATTTGATATTGGAGTGCATTCTTAAATGTGGTTAAATTATATGCATCATTTTAACACACTTTTTTTCACTTTATGTTTTTTGCTAATGACCTATTACTTGCTCTGTATTTTATATGTCAGTCTAGGGAAATGATGTTAGACAAAAAGCAAATTAAATCGATTTTCTTATTTGAGTCCAAAATGGGTGTTTAAGCAGCAGAGACCATTCACAACTCAACAATGCATCTGGCCAAGGAACTACTAACAAACAGTTCTGGTGCAGTGGAGTGCAGTGGTGGTTAAAGAAGTTTTGCAAAGGAGATGAGAGTCTTGAAGATGAGAAGCTTAGTGGCTGGTTATCAGAAGTTGAAAAAGACCAATTGAAAGCAATCATCGAAGCTGATCCTCTTATAATTACATGAGAAGTTGCTGAAGAACTCAAAGTCAACCATTCAATGGTCATTCAGTGTTTGAAACAAATTGCAAAGGTGAAGTTGGACTAAAGAGAAGTTCCAAAGCACTTCCCAAAGCCAAACTTGCACCAAAAAAAGGTCATGGTCACTCTTTGGTGGTCTGCTGCAGGCTTGATCCACTACTGCTTTCTGAATCCCAGTGAAATCATTACATTTGAGAAGTATGCTCAGCAAATCAATGAAGTAAAGTGAAATGAAGTGAAAGTTGCTCAGTCATGTCAGACTCTTTGCAATCCCATGGACTGCAGCCTGCCAGGCCCCTCTGTCCATGGGATTCTCCAGGCAAGAATACTGGTGAGAGTGAAGATGCTCAGTAATGTCTGACTCCTAGCGACCCCATGGACTGCAGCCCACCGGGCTCCTCCATCCATGGGATTGTCCAGGCAAGAGTACTGGAGAGGGTTGCCATTGCCATTCCCTTCTCTAGGGGATCTTCCCAACTCAGGGATTGAACCTGGGTCTTATGCACTGCAGACAGATTCTTTACTGTCTGAGCCACCAGGGAAGTCCCAGCAAATCAATGTGATGCCTCCCTAACTGCAATGCCTGCAGCCAGTATTGTTCAACAGAAGGGGCCCAATTCTTCTACAGGATAATGACCAACTGCACCTCACACATACAATTCTTCAAACGTTGAACAAACAGGTCTACTAAGTTTTGCATCATCTGCCATGTTCAACCTGATCTCTCGCCAACTGTCTACCACTGCTTCAAGCATATCGACTTTTTCAGGGAAAACACTTTCACAACCAGCAAGAGGCAGAAAATGCCTTCCAAGAGTCTGTGGACTCCCCAAGCCTGGATTTTTACGTATAGCAATAAACAAACGTATTTCTCATCGGCAAAAATGTGTTGATTGCAATGGTTCCTATTTTGATTAATAAAGATGTTTGAGCCTACTTATTATTATGCTGATTTAATAGTCACAGTCTGAAACCGCAATCACATTTGCATCAATCTGTTTTATTACAACTCATTACAATTTCTATTTAAGACATCACTTTCCCATGTAGCATAGATTATTCCCTGTCACTTTGAGGGTAAACCCATCCCAATCAGTGTTTCATCAGTAACTTTGGTACCTCTGTTTGCAAGGTGGAGTTTAAGTCCAATCTGCAGTGCAAATTCTCATTGCTTTGTAGGCAAGGAAGTTTCGTATTGTAAAATCCCATTTTTCCCCTGCGAAACCAATCTGAAGCAGTCCAGAGAAGCACAAAATCCTTCAAAAGTGGTTGATAACTTGCTTCTAAAATCTGAGTTTGAAACTCCAAAATAAAGAGTTTTGGTTTTTGTTCCTTCTTTCTCCTTCTTTCTTTCTTCTTCTTCATTTTTTTTTTTTTTTTTTTTGGTCTACTTTCTTTACTGATTCATCCTGAGTACTTAAACAATTCCTGACCTACAGGTCAGGTACTTCAATATTTGTTGAATTGACTAAATAAAATTTTGGAATTAATATATACAGACTACTATATTTAAAATTGATATCCAACAAAGACCTACTATATAGCACAGGGAACTCTGCTCAACATCCTGTAGTAACCTAAATGGGAAAATTATTTGAAAAGGTTAGGTCCATGTATATGTATACCTGAATCACCTTGCTATACACTTGAACTAACACATTGTTAATCAACTGTATTCCAATACAAAATAAATATTAAAGATAGAGATTTTAATTTAGTAGTTTTGTTATTTGATTTACATATTTACCTTTTAGAAAGATTACCTTGCTTTATTTGAAGCCCTGATCTTTGCATATACTTTGGGCTATTGTGCTATAGTTTATGTTCACATCATAAGCCAATTAATGAGGTCAACTTAGTTATTACGTTTATTTTAAAAATTGTGGTGAAATATACATAACAACATTTACAATTTGACCATTTTAAAGTGGCACTAAGTTAATTCACATTGTTATACAAACATTACCATCATCCATCTCCAAAACTTTTCCAGCTTTCCAAACTGAAATTCCACAGCCATTAGACAAAATTATCCATTTTCACTCACTAAGCACTAGGCAGAGCAACTACCATTCTATTTCCTGCCTATGAATTTGACTACTTTAAGTGCCTCATGTAAGTGCAATCATACCATTTTAGTTTTTTGGTGATTGCCTTTCTATCACATAATTTCTTTACCCCATTAAATGCTTGACACCCTTGTTGAAAATTACCTAAACACATATAGGAAGATTTATTTCTAGACTATATATTTTACTCCATTAGTCCACTGTCCATCTTTATTTCAACACTGGGGCTATGATTACCATCAGTCAGTCAGTTCAGTCGCTCAGTTGTGTCCGACTGTTTGTGACCCTATGAATCGCAGCATGCCAGGCCTCCCTGCCCACCACCAACTCCAGAGGTTTACTCAAACTCATGTCCATTGAGTCAATGATGCCATCCAGCCATCTCATCCTCTGTCGTCCCCTTCTCCTCCTGCCCCAAATCCCTCCCAGCATCAAGGTCTTTTCCAATGAGTCAATTCTTCGCATCAGGTGGCCAAAGTATTGGAGTTTCAGCTTCAGCATCAGTCCTTCCAATCAACACCCAGGACTGATCTCCTTTAGGATGGACTGGTTGGATCTCCTTGCAGTCCAAGGGACTCTCAACAGTCTTCTCCAACACCACAGTTCAAAAGCATCAATTTTTCGGCACTCAGCTTTCTTCACAGTCCAACTCTCACATCCATACATGACCACTGGAAAAACCATAGCCTTGACCAGACAGACCTTTGTTGGCAAAGTAATGTCTCTGCTTTTTAATATGCTATCTAGGTTGGTAATAACTTTCCTTCCAAGGAGTAACTGTCTTTTAATTTCATGGTTGCAGTCACTATTTGCAGTGATTTTGGAGCTCCCCAAAAATAAAGTCTGACACTGTTTCCACTGTCTCCCCATCTACTTCCCATGAAGTGATTACCATAGCTTTGCATAAAATATTTTATAATCAGGAGGTATGAGACTCCCAATCTTCTTTTTACAGATTGTTTTGACAATTTGGAGTCCTTGAGATCCCATATGAATTTTAGCATGGATTTGTCTGTTTCCTCAAAAAGTGATTTTGTGATTATGACAAGGATTGCACTAAATCACTTGAGGTATTATTAATATCTTAATACTGTTGAATATCCCAGCTCATAAATGTCTTCTTGTATGTGTGTGTGCATGTGTGTTCTATATATGTCAGCAACATTTTGTAGTTCTCAGAGTATAAGATTTTATTTTATTCTTTTTTGATGCTTGTGTAAGTGGAATTATTTTCTTAAATTCTCCTTGGGTTGTCCATGATCAGATAGAAATTCAATTATCATTTCATAGAAATCAGATTTCATAGAGAGAGAAATTTCATAGAACTAGACTTCATAGAAATCTCTCAACAAGTTGTAAATACCTTGACAAAGATCCATATATGACAGATCTATAGCTAATAACTTCCTCAGTATGAAAGGTTGAAAGCTTTTCCATTAAAATCTGTCATAAGACAAGAGGGCATATTCTCTCTGGTCCTTTTTAACGCAGTACAGCCACAAAAATTCCTGTGAAAATTTTAGAGTTTCCTAAGTATAGCTCCTGTTTTCTCTGAAGTGAGATAGTTTTATTCATTAATTTTATTTAGTTTTAGTTTCTGTAACAGTGCTTCTGATGATAGCCACTTGCTATTCTTTCAATCTCACCTTAAGCATCACCTTTGAAGAAAGGTCATCTCTACATTTTCCACAGTAGAACTCTCTCTTCTCTTTTGTCACAGTATTCTATTTCTTTTTTTTTTTTTTTCAGCTGTGAAGTTCCTATTTTGCCTTTTTATTTATTTTTTCCCATTTATTTTTATTAGTTGGAGGCTAATTACTTTACAATATTGTAGTGGTTTCTTATAAGCAGTGAATAAGACTGAAGTTACTTTGTTAAGTTGTCCCATTCTTTATTTTCTGACTCTAAGAAAGAAGATCCATGCAGGAAAAAACCTGCATTAATGTCTGTGTCCTCACTCATAGGACAGTTGCTGACATGAGAGAGGTGCCTTGACTTTAAAACAATGATAATGATTGGATAAAAAATTAGCTATTATATCTAAAATTTTAATACATTGAGTTGTTTTTTGATATAATTTCATATATCTAACCAAATTAAGAGATTAAATTGAGTACTAAACAAAAGGAAAGAAAATCCTGCTATGGCAGGTGGGGAAAGAAATAACCAATAAGTTCACTGTGACAAAATTTTTGATTATTTTTGATTGACTTTAGTCTCGTAAAGATTCTAAAGCTGCCTTTTTTGGGGTATTGCACTTTTCTGATATTATTTATGTGACTTTGCCTATTAATATCCTTACATATATATGCTTAAAAAAAACTCTGGGGGAAATCCCAGTGAATTAATTAAACAAGAATCAGTCTTGGACACATTCTGATTATAAGACTCAATGATAACTGCGGCTGAAAGGGATTAGACATCTTGTGATCTTCCCCGCTAGCAGGAAGAAGATGCTGTCCACTTAGTAACTGGAATCAATTTTTCAGGAGGTCCTTTTATAGACTTAAAGCATGGCAAAAAAAATTATGAAAATGTCTTTCAAAATCTGTCAATGAGTTTGGTCATGTTAATATGGCAGAATGAAAATGGCTAAACAGTCAATATCATTTTTCTTTTTGAAGTTAGTAGAAAAGACGTTATTTCTGAAGAGCTTCCCTGCCAAATAAGTAGTTGATTTCTTCTATGTATATGTAAGATTTGCTATTCATTTTGATAAATTTCCCAACATGGTAAACTTTTGTTTTTCTGGGTGTTCACCATGGAATTCCTTTCAAATAGTCAACACAACACATAAAAATGTGCCTCTGAATAATCAGAAGACTCCATGGAGAAAATGGACAGATAGTCAAATGAAATAAAATTCATCCTCAAGTAATAAAGTGGTCTTTTGTCCTCTGTTGTCAAACTGGATGAAAAATAATTTCAAACGTTTAATGTGTAACTTAAAGTCACCCTTAGATCCAGAACAAGCCTCCACAAGATAAGGTTAGCAGTAAGCAGTGGGAACCAGACTCATAATTGTGGGACTGTCTTTATTATGTAAGAAACTTAATTACTTTGAAATCAATCAAACTTAGATTCAATTCTAGGTATGTCCCTTAGAAATGTACAATTTTGGGAAAATGAATGAGCTCTTCTAGCATTAGTTTCTTCAATTATAAAATGAAGATTACAGTACTTGTTACTGTCAATATTAAACAGTAAACTGTGAGTGTATGATTACAATATACTCTAGGATTTTTCAGCAGTAGAATGATGACATTTGGGCTGCTCAGGAGAACCGATTGTTGGAGACTAATAAACATGGAGAGACTTGATAGGAGCCTATTGCAGTGGACCAGGAAGAAATTAAGAAGTAGGGAATTATCACATTTGTGATATATTTTCATAGTAGAGTGAATAGGATTTATTAAAGTGTTATGAGAGTAACAAATGAGTGAAGAGTATAGCAATTTTTTGTCTGAAAAATAACACGGAGAAAGCATTTAATGAGATAAATACGGAACACTTCTTTAAATTTTGTGTAGAAAATGCTTATGTTTATTATGAATATTTAAAAAGCTTTTAAATACTAAATTGCCATTCACTTGGATGTCAAAATTAAAGATGTTGTATATCCAAGTTTGCAAATTAAGAGGAGAGGTAGGGGCTGGGGACACAAAACCACCACTCTAGTATTTAATTGTCAGGAAAAGGGAAATATCCACCTAAAAACCTAAGAAGTGTCAGCGAGGTCTGAGACAATTCAGCAGGGAACTTCCATTCACAGTTTGATCCTCCCACTTTGATTATGTAAATTACCTCAAGTGGGCCTCAAGTATTAGACTTTTATAACTATAAATGCTGCACTTTTTGGATTTCTCTAACTTATTATTTTTTATTTTTTTATTCATTCAATTCTTTTTTACACTTCAGCAAAGCTGAAGCTTTGCTTCCTCTGGAAAGTCTTCCGTCACACATTGATACACTCTTATACTATGACTCTTAGTGCTGTTTGAATATTCATTTAATGACACTAATAACATGAGTCTGGAATTGCTTGATTTCTTGTTATGTGTCATAGCACTGAAGGAAAGAAATTCTGCCTCAACTTGTTAATAAAAATGCCCATAACACATTGGACACAAATAGTTGTTCTATATTCATTCTTCCAATGAATGGGGGAAAAAAAATCTCATACATTTGAGCATTTTCCCCTTTAATTTTCCCTCCTTGGTTTGTAGATAAGTTGCTTCTACTACATGAAGTCAGCTCCTGTCCAGATTAGATGGAATCAAGAAATAATGTAACCTACTTTGTTCTCCTGCGACTCACACAGAATCCAAAGGAGGAGAAAGTACTTTTGGTTACGTTCCTGTTTGTCTACTTTTTGACTGAGGTGGGCAATTTTCTAATTATAGTCACTATAACTGTCAGTAAGACCCTGAACACACCAATGTACTTTTTTCTTGCTTGCTTGTCATTTATGGATATTGCTTATTCCTCTTCTATTACCCCCAGATTGATCTCAGACTTGCTCTCTGGAGAAAAATACATAACTTTCAAATCTTGTATGACCCAGCTATTTACAGAGCACCCTTTTTTCTGGATCAGAGGTCTTCCTTCTGCTGGTGATGGCCTATGCCCTTGCATTATTTGGTGATCATGAGGCAGAGGGTGTGTGTTGTGCTGCTTGGTGGTATCCTGGGTTGGAGGTCTTCTGCACTCAGTAATTTAACTTTACACTGTTTATGGGCTCCGATTCTGTGGCCCCAATGTCATTGATCACTTTCTCTGTGACATGTACCCTTTACTGAAACTGGTCTATACTGATACCTTTGTCATTGGTATCTTAGTTGTGGCCAGTGGGGGACTGATTTGCACTATTGTGTTTCTGCTTTTACTCATCTCCTATGGAGTCATCCTGTACTCTCTGAAGAACCTGAGTCAGGAAGGGAGATGGAAAGCCCTCCAGACCTGTGGTTCCCACATCACTGTGGTTGTCTGCTTCTTTGTTCCCTGTATTTTCATATATGTAAGACCTGCTAAGACCTTCTACACTGATAAATCATTAACCATGTTCTATACAGTTATAACCCCTATGCTGAACCCACTAATCTACAGTCTAAGAAATTCTGAGTTAATTTATGCTATGAAGAAGCTCTGGAAAAACCACATCATGTCCCATATTAAATAAAGGCATCATCCATCATGAAGGGAGTAGTTTGACATTAAGATTCATTCTCTTATAATGCAAAAGTCATTTTAAAATTAGTTCTGATTTCTCTTTCTTCAAAGAGTTTATGGTAATTGTAATTAAAGATTACAATTATACAACCATTGTATAACAGCAGTTTTCCTAGTATCTAGAAAGGTGTAATGCCTGTATAGCAAGGAATTGATATGCAATGAATTAACGAGTAAATTTTTATATAGTTACACTGATTTTTCATCAACTTATGCACTTATATTTTTATTCTTTTTCAGACACAGTGTAATTTTTATTTAGCATCTTGTCATTTAAGTTAGCATTTTTACTTATATAGTTTAAAATGCATAATTGTGTATGGCTTGCCTACACTGTATTTCATTTGCATTATATACAACATTTTTACTTTTATACTTTTAGTGTTTACAATGAAACTGAAGTAAAATAGATAATAATAAATAGCATAAGTGAATACTAAATTCTATGAAAGTGTAGTCACTCAGAGAATCGGACTCTTTGCCACCCCATGGACTGTAGTCCACCAAGCTCCTCTGTCCATGGAATTCTATAGGCAAGAATAGTTGAGTGGATTGCCATTCCCTTTTCCAGGGAATCTTCCCAACCCAGGGATGGAACCTGGGTCTACCACATTGCAGTCAATTTCTTTACTGTCTGAGCCACAAGGAGATCCATACAATATGAGGTGAAATGTAAAATAAATTTTCTATTTTTCTCTCAGCTTCTTCCAGTCCTCATTCTCAGAGGCTGACCCTAAATTTGTTTCTTAATTATGATCTAGTAATAATCTTTGCAGATGCAAGTGTATTCTCTATATGTATATTTGTTTCTTTCTTTATATGCATCACTTGCTCTTGCTATGCAATATCTTAAAGATATTTCCATACCAGTCCATATGTATTTCTTAGATTTTCTCACTTTTCAAAGCACTCTTTATAAATTTATATCAAAATTAATGTCCTTCCCTTTCATGGGATTCCTAAACTTTTCTATGACAGTTATATTTCTAATAAATGTATTTTTTTGAATATCTGCAAATATAAAATCCTAGGTGTAGAATTGTTGATACTACATTTGATTCAATGGTCAGTTAGTGTATGCATTTAAAATGATGATATTGATATTTATCATTCTAAATATCATTCTTTTGTTTTAAATTAACTTTAATTGAAGGAAAATTGCTTTACAATGGTGTGTTGGTTTCTGCCATACAACAGCCCAGATCAGTCATAATTATGCACATGTCACCTTGCCTCATAGCTCAGTGGGTAAAGAATCTGCCTGCAATGCAGGAGACCTGGATTTGATTCCTGGGTCGAGAAGATTCCTTGGAAAAAGAAATGGCAACCCACTCCAGGATTCTTGCCTAGAGAGCCCCATGGACAGAGGAGCCTGACAGGCTGCAGACCATGGGGTTGCAAGAGTCGGGCTCGATCAGTGACTGAACCAGCACCAGCTCCATCTTGAGCCTCCCTCTCCTCCCCCAACGCCACCCCTGTAGGTCACCACAGAGTGCCAAGCTGGGCTCCCTGTGTTTTATAGCAACTTCTCACAGTTATCTCTTTTACACAGGTAGTGTATATATGCCAATGCTACTTCCTCTGTTTGACCCACTTTTTCCTTCCCGTACTGCGTCCACGAGTCCTGTCTCTATGTCTGCATCTCCATTTTTTTCCTGCAAATAGGTTCATCAATACCATTTTTCTAGATTCCATATAGATCGTTAATATACTTTTTTTTTTTTTAGAATTACCAAGGATATATTTGATTGAGAATTAAAACTCTAACAGAACCAAATTTCATTTCATTTCATTCATTATCATAGATGGTTTTTGTACAAATTTGTGTTACTTTTTTTTTAACTCTATGTCCTTGCTTCTTTTGACTCTGATGATTTGTGAAATCCGTTTACACCAAAGTTCTTTGCTGTTCCGTGTGCCATGTGCTCAGTCTCTCAGTCAAGTCTAACTCTTTGTTAATATATTTGTTTTTCTCTGTCTGACTTACTTCACTCCAAACTATTGCTCTTGAGGTTGTACTAACAGCTACTGTGTCTGTGCTTAGCTGTTCAGCTGTGTCCTACTCTTTGTGACCCCATGGAGCCCTGCCAGGCTTCTCTGTTCTTGGGACTTTTCAGGGGAAAGTACTGGAATGCGTTGCCATTTCCTCCTCCAGGGGATCTTCCTGACTCTGCATCTCCTGTATCTCTTTTACTAGTGGAGCCATTAAGGAAGCCCTAATAACAGCTACTGTCCTGTCCATAGTTCATGTGAATTTTTTTGTCCATATTTTCAATGACCAGTATCTGATAAATATTTATCACATCTGATTAAAGTTATTTTTTACTTTAACTGCAACCCTTTTGATATAATTGAGTTTGAGCATCTTCCCACGTGTTTGATTTGATTTGCATTTGTTTATGGATTTTATATGTATGTCTTTAATCTGATTCATTCAATTTTTGATTTTTATGAGAGAATTTTAAACAAAAGAAATGATCTCTTTTAAATTGTATATATGGTTAATATTTTCTGGCTATATATTTTTAATTTTTTATCCTATGTAGAATTATTTTTGCATGTAAATTCTTTTGTATTTTATATTAAATTGAAAAAAAATGTATCTTGCTTAGGAAGAATTTTCTCATTTCACTTGTGCCAAAATCCTTCAATTATTATTATTTTTTTGCATTTAATTTTTAAAGCATTTTTTAAATTTGTAAAGCATATCTTAGATCTTATATTAAGGCCTTTGATTCATCTTGAATTTATTTAGGAGCTTAAATAGGGGTTGATTTTATTTGTTCTGTAAATTTCAGAATTTTTTAAAAATATTCACATATTTATCTTTTTGCCATTGATTTGAAATTCTGACTATTCTATTTTTAACTCCCAATGTATTTGGGTCCAATTCAAAACTATTATTTTTCACTGATCTCTTTTTTCATGTGTGCACTGACACATAATTGCTATGATATCTAAGATATTTTGAGATGTGAAGAGTTTATCAGCCCCTTATTACTATTCTTTCTCAGAATTTTGCCTAAGCGCATATATTTCTATTTCAAAATTAGTAAAAATAAGATAATAAATTAAGTATAAGTAAGATAAAAGTTTAAATTAAATTAGCTTAAAATTGTTGAAATAAATTTAAAATATTTTCAAAACAATTATTTTCATTAAGATTCCCATTGAGAAGGTTAATTTAAGAAGAGTTTATACCTTTAGAGTATGAGAAACTGTTATCCAGATAAGAATTGGTGTTTTCAGTTAACAAGTCACCTATTGTAAAATCGGGTGGAACTTATAGTTCCTGCCCATGTTTCTAATCCCTTGTAGACAGCTGCTGTTCTTTAGCTATAACACCTAAAATGCTACCTGACACTTACTTTAGGAAAAAAAAAAGTTTCTTTCAAGGAAGTTCAGGTCTTAAATCGCTGCTGAGCATCTTGTGCTGCTGAGATCTTCTTGCCATGTCCTATGCTAAGTCGCTTCAGTCCTGTCTGACTCTTTGCAACCCAGTGGACTGCCAGGATTCTCTGTTCATGGGATTCTCCAGGAAGAATGCAGTAACAACAACAAAAACAGAATGAAAGAAAAAGAAAAAAAAAAACTGAAAAAAATTTAAAAAAAAATTGTTATTATACAGTTTTAGAGATTTTTTTCTGAAATGCAAACATGTTTATTTCATTTTGACTTATTACAACCCCAGGTGGCACCTAGTGGTAAGGAATCTGCCTGCCAATGCAGGAGATGAATTTTCTTCCTGGGTTGGGAAGATGCCCTGGAACAGAAAGTAGCAACCCACTCCAGTACTCTTGCCTGAAAAATTCCATGGACAGAGGATCCTGGAAGGCTACAGTCCATGGAGCACAAACAGCACATGGACTAAGCACATGAACTTGAAATGGCAATTTCTCTTTAAATTGTAATTTTCCAGGTAGCATAAAGTATTTTCTGTAACTCTGAAGGTACACTCATCTCACTCAGTGTTTCTTTTTTTTTTTTTTTTAATTTTTATTTATTTTATTTTATTTTTCACTCAGTGTTTCATTAGTCAAACAAGGCCTCTGTTTGCAGGGTGGAGTTGAAGTCCAGACTGGTGTGCAATCTGTTGTGTATATGCTTTGAAGGACGTTTCACATTATAAAATCCTCTCTTCTTCTGCAAAACCAAGCAAACTTCACCAGTCTGGAGGAGCAAAAAATCCTTCATAAATGTTTGTTGAATTGCTTCTAAAACTTATTTTGAAACTCCATAACAAAGAGTTTGGGCTTTATTTCCTTCCTTCACCTCCTCCCTTTTTTGGTCTGCTTTGTTTTTTGATGCATCCTAAGTCCCTAGAACAATGTCTGGCACATGGTAGGTACTCAATATTTGTCTCGTTGATTACATAATACTTGGAAATTGACAATACAAACTAGTATATTTAAAATAGATAATCAACAAGGACCTACTCTTTAACACAGGGAACTCTACTCAATATTTTGTAATAGCCTAAATAAAAAAATAATTTGAAAATAATGCATAAAATATGTATAACTCAGTCCCTTTGCCTTACACCTGACACTAACAAATTGTTGATCAGCTGTATTCTAATATAAAATAAAAATTAAAAAATAGAAAATTTAATTTAGTGGTTTTGCCATTGGATTGACATATATACCTCTTAAACAAGTTACCCAAGTTTATCTGAAACCAATGATATTTGCATATACTTTGGGCTATCGAGCTATAGTTTATGTTCCATTATAAACCAATTAATGAAGTCACCTTAATTTTTTTTGTTTTTTGACATGGAATGCAACCCACTTTAGTACTCTTACCTGGGGAGTTCCATAGACAGAGGAACCTGGTGGGCTACAGTCCATGAGGTTGCAAAGTGTTGGACATGACTGAGCAACTAACACATATACTGTTTTATTTGTTTATTGGTTGCACTGGGTCTTTGTTGCTGCACGCGGGATTTCTATAATTGTGGAGAGTGGGAGCTGCTCTCTAGTTGTGGCGCATGGCCTTCTCATTTCTGTTGCTTCTCTTGTTGAGAAGCACAGACTCTAGGTGCACGGGCGTCAATAGTTGCAGCCTGAGGGCTCAGTAGTTGTGACTTGCTGTCTCTACGGTGCCTGGGCTTCAGTAATTGTGGCACCGGGGCTCATTAGTTGTGGCTAGAGGACCCTGGAGTATGCAGACTTCAGTAGTTGTGGTGTGCAGGCTCTCTAGTCATGCCTCTCAGGCTCTAGAGCATGCTCAGTGGTTGTGATGCTGGACTTAATTGCTTTGCAGCATGTGGAATTTTCCCAGACCAGGGATTGAACCTACTTCCCCTTAACTGGCAGGCAGATTCCCATCCACTGCACCACCAGGAAAGTCCATTAGTTTTTACATTTGTTTTGAAAATTGTGGTCATATATACATAAAGAAGGTTGAGTGTCAGAGAACTGATGTTTTCAAATTGTGGTGCTGCAGAAGACTCTTGGGAGTCCCTTGGGCAGCAAAGAGATCAAATCAGCCAACCCTAAAGGAAATCAACCCTGAGTATTAATTGGAAGGACTGATGCTGAAGCTGAAGCTCCAATGTTTTGGTCACCTGATACAAAGAGCCAACTCATTGGAAAAGACCCTGATTCTGGGAAAGATTGAAGGCAGGAGGAGAAGGGGATGACAGAGGATGAGACAGTTAGATGGGATCACAAACTCAATGAGCATGACTTTGAGCAGACTCCAGGAGATCAAAAAAGGACAGGTAAAGCCTGACCATGGCGTCAGCAAAATGTTGGACATGACTTAGTAAAACATACAATTTTAATCATTTTAAAGTGACACCTACTTGTTATGCAAACATTACCACTACCCATCTGTAAACTTTTCCAACTTCCCAAACTGAAATTTCAGTTATTAAACAAAATTCTCCATTTAAACTCATGGAGCCCCAGGCAATCACCACTCTGCTTTCTGTTTATGAATTTGACTGCTTTAAGAGCTTCATGTAAGTGAAATCATATGATAATTGTTTTTTTGTGATTGCCTTTTTATAGCTTGTTATAATATATTTTCCCCACTAAATACTCTTGGCACCCTTGTTGAAAATTATCTAAAGACATATGCAAAGGTTTATTTCTAGGCTTTCTATTTTATTCCATTAGTCCACTGCCCATCTTTATTCGAATACTGGTGCTATGATTATCATCACTTTGTATAGTATGTTTTAGAGTCAGGAAGTATGAGACCCCCAGCTTTCTTCTTTTCAAGATTGTTTTCGCAATTTGGAGGCCTTGAGATTTCATATGAATTGTAACATGGATTTTTCTGTTTCTGCAAAAATCAGTTTTGCTATTTTGATCTGTAGACCACTTGAGATAGTGTTAACAGCGTAATATTTTTAAATATCCCAGATCATAAATGTCTTTTCATATTTGTGTGTGTTCCATAATATCTCTCAGTAACCTTTTGTAGTTTTCAATTTACAGGACTTGTCTCTTTGGTTAAGTTTACTTAAATATTTTATTCTTTTTTGATGCTTTCATGCATCGAATTATTTTCTTAATTTTTCCTTGAGTTGTTAATGACATAAAGAAATTTAACATCATTTCGTTATAAACTCTCAACAAATTGGAAGTAGAAGGAATGTACCTTGGCATAAGAAAGTCCATATATAACACATCTATAGCTAACATCATCCTCACCATAGAAAGATTGAAATCTTCCTCATTAAAATCTAGAATAAGACAATAGGGCACACTCTCACAAGTCCTTTTATAACATAGTACTGCCATAATAATTCCTGTGAAAAGTTTATATTTTTCTAAATATAGGTTTATTATTTTTATTAATATATGTTTATAATCTTATAGGTTTTATAGGTTTATAGGTCTTATAGGTTTGTATTTAATATAGGTTTACTAATTTTTATTAATATAGGTTTATTAATTTTTATTAATATAGGTTTATTACTTTTCATTTAGTATTACTTTCTGGAACAGTACTTCTAATGACAGCCACTTCCTCCCTTTCAATCGCAGCTTAAATATAACCTTTCAAGAAGGGTCTTCTCTGATTACATTATCCACAGTAGAATTATCCCTTTTCTTTTCTATCACATTATTCTATTCCTTACATTATAAGCCCCAAATAAGACTATAACTACTTTATTAAATGTCTCCTTCTTTATTGTCTGACCTACTATATTATCCATGCAGGAAAAAAACATTTTTTTACATGATTTTCCCTCTGGTTTTATTAAGAGCTGAGTCCTAGCTCATGGCACAGCTGCTGGCATAAGAAATGTGCCCTAACTATTAAAAACAATTAGCAATTGGATAAATTATTAGTTGTTGGATCTAAAACTTTAAAAACATTTAAATTTATTTTTAGTATAATTTGCATTTATTTAACAAAGTTTTAAGGTGATTAAATATAGTATTGAATAAAAGGAAATATATTCTTTCCATGGCAGGGGAGAATATATTAAGTCCACTAGACCAAAATGAGTGAGTCTATATTTTATCCTCATTGGCAGCAACCTCATAATGTTTCTAAAGCTATTTTTTTCCCATGTTATACCTTACTAATATTAACTGTGTCATTTGCTCTAGTAATATCTTCACATATTTTTCGTTGTTGTTTAGTTCCTAGGCCATGTCCAATTCTTTTGCCACCCCATGGACTGTGTAGCCTGCCAGGCTCCTCTATCCATGAGATTTCCCAGGCAGGGATACTAGAATGGGTTGCTATTTCCTTCTTAGGGTATCTTCCCAACCCAGGGATCAACCTGTATTTATGCATTGGCAAGTGAATTCCTCACCATTGAGCCATCAGGAAAGCCCCTAAAGATGTTATTTTATACCTTTGTGTAAAATCCCAGTGAATTAATTAAACAAGAATCAGCCTTGGACACATTCTAAGACACGGTGATAATTGCAACTGGAAGGGATGAAATAGCCTGTGATCTTCACCCCTAATAGGAAGAAGATGCTATTTACTTAGCAACTGGCATAAAAATTTCAGGAGGTCCTTTCTTAGACTTGTAGCATGACTTAAAAAGAATCATGGGAATGTCTTTCAAAATCTGAGTCAATTAGTCTGGTCATGTTAATATGACAGAGTGAAAAGTACTGAACTGTCAAATGTTATTTTAATTTTTGAAGTTGGTAGGAAAGAAGTTACTTGTGAAAAATTTCCCTGCCAAATAACTAGTTGATTTCTTCTATATGTTTGTAGTATTTGCTGGTAATTTTTATATATTTCCTAATGCAACAAACTTCTTTTTCTGTGTGTGCACCATGGAATTGCTTTCAAATAATCTACACTTAACTTAAAAATGATCTGAATAATCAGAAGACTCCATGAAGTAAGTGGACAGACAGTCAAATAAATTATATGCTCAAATAATAAGGCGACCTTTTGTCTCTGTTATCAAACTGGGTGAAAAATAATTCCAAGTGTTTATGAGTAGCTTCAAGTTATTCTTCAGGTTATGATCAAGCCTCCACAAGGTAATACTAACATTAAATAGTGGGAACCAAGCTCACAGTTGTGAGACCTTCTTTATTATATAAGAAAATAAATTACTTTGAAATCAATCAAACAAATTCAATTCTAGGTATGTGACTTAAAAATGTGTACTTGAGAAAATGAATTAGATATTCTGAACCTTAATTTCTTCACTTATGAAATAAGGATTACAGTTCTTGCTACTGTAAATATTAAATGTGTTACATTAAAAAATGAGTGAGTGATTGGAATATACTGCAGGAGTTTGGAGAAGTGGAGTGATGTTATCAGAAGAAGGTTAAAAAGGACAGTTTGGGCAGCTTCAGAAGAACCAACTTTTGAGGCCAGCATAAATGTGGAGAGACTTAGCAGGAGGCTGTTATGGTGGACCAGGAAGAAATTAAGAATTAGGGAATGATCAAATTTGTGATATATTCTGAAAGTAGAGTTAGTAGGATTTATTTAAGTTTTATGAGAGTAACAAATGAGTAAAGAGCACTGAAATTTTGTTTCTGAACAATAACATGAAAATTATAGTATTCAATAAGGAATATCTCTTTAAATTTTATTTAGAAAATGCTCATGTTTATTGTGGAAATTTTAGAAGTTATGTTTTACAAATAGCACACTGCTATTCAGTTGGATTTCAAAATTAGAGATGTTGCAAATAAACATTTGAAATTTAGGGGAAAGGTAAGGGCTGGAGATACAAAATTAGACTGCTGCAGTCTAATTGATTGGTCCAAAATGGGAAGTAACCACGTAAAGACAGAAGTGTCAGTGAAGTTTGAGACATTTCAGGACAAGGATCTTCTATTCACACATTCATCTACCCACACTGATTATGTGTATTACCTTGAGTGTGTTTCATCTATTATACTTTGTGTCTTTATAAATGCTGCACATTTTCATGGCTTTCTCTTTTTATTTCTTTATACTTTCATTTATTTTTTACACTCGGCTAAACCATTGCTTCCTGTTGAACGTCTTCTGTGATGCCCACTTGATATACTCCTATATACTGACTCTTCAGCACTGTGTGAATTTGATGGAACTTCATACATGTGTCAGGAATTGTTTGTTTTTTTGTCCTGAATCATATCACTGAGGTTAACCAAACAAAAAAATCAAATAAACAAAAAGAGCAACTATGCCTTATTCGTCTTGGTAATCAAAATGTCTATGACACATTAGACACAAATGGATATCCTATTGGCGTTCTTCCAAAGAATAGATAAAAAAAAATGTATTCTTATACATTTGAGCATTTTTCCCCTTTAAGTGTTATCCCCCCTCCTTTTTTTTTTTTTTTTTAAGTTAACTGCTTTAATATGTGAAGTCAGCACCTGTCCAGATTAGATGGGATCAAGAAATAATGTAACCTACTTTGTCCTTCTGGGTCTCACACAGAATCCAAAGGAGCAGAAAGTTCTTTTTATTTTGTTCCTGTTCATCTACCTTTTGACTCTGATGGGCAACATTCTTATTATAGTGACTATAGCTGTCAATAAGACCCTGAACTCAGCGATGTACTTTTTTCTTGCTAGCTTACCATGTATGGATGTCACTTACTCCACTTCTATCACCCCCAAATTGATTTCAAAGTTGTTATTCGGGGAAAAACACATATCCTTTAAATCTTGTATGACTCAGCTGTTTGCAGAATACCTTTTTGCTGGATCAGGGGTCTTCCTTCTGCTGGTGATGCCTATGACTGCTATGTGGCCATCTGTAAGCCCTTGCATCATTTGGTGATCATGAGGCAGAGGGTGTGTCTTGTGATGCTGGTGCTGTCCTGGGTTGGAGGTTTCTTGCATTCAGTAATTCAACTTAACACTATTTATGGGCTCCGATTCTGTGGCCCCAACGTCGTTGATCACTATATGTGTGACGTGTACCCCTTATTGGAACTCGTCTGTACTGACACCTTTGTCACTGGCATCTTAGTGGTGGCCAATGGAGGACTGATTTGCCCTGTTGTTTTTCTGCTCTTACTTATCTCCTATGGAGTCATCCTGCACTCTCTGAAGAACCTGAGTCAGGAAGGGAAGCGGAAAGCCCTCCAGACCTGTGGTTCCCACATCACTGTGGTTGTCTGCTTTTTTGTTAAGGGAAGAGGAACTAAAAGGCCTCTTGATAAAAGTGAAAGAGGAGAGGGAAAAAGTTGGCTTGAAGCTCAACATTCAGAAGACTAAGATCATGGCATCTGGTCCCATCACCTCATGGGAAACAGATGGGGAAACAGTGGAAACAGTGTCAGACTTCATTTTTTTGGGCTCCAAAATCACTGCAGATGATGACTGCAGCCATGAAATTAAAAGACACTTACTCCTTGGAAGGAAAGTTATGACCAACCTAGATAGTATATTAAAAAGCAGAGACATTACTTTGCCAACAAAGGTCTGTCTGGTCAAGGCTATGGTTTTTCCAGTGGTCATGTATGGATGTGAGAGTTGGACTGTGAAGAGAGCTGAGCGCTGAAAAACTGATGCTTTTGAACTGTGGTGTTGGAGAAGACTGTTGAGAGTCTCTTGGACTGCAAGGAGATCCAACCAGTCCATCCTAAAGGGGATCAGTCCTGGGTGTTCATTGGAAGGACTGATGCTGAGGCTGAAACTCCAATACTTTGGCCACCTCATGCGAAGAGTTGACTCATTGGAAAAGACCCTGATGCTGGGAGGGATTGGGGGCAGGAGGAGAAGGGGACGACAGAGGATGAGACGGCTGGATGGCATCACTGACTCGATGGGCATGAGTTTGAGTAAACTCTGGGAGTTGGTGATGGACAGGGAGGCCTGGCATGCTGCGATTCATGGGGTCGCAAAGAGTCAGACACGACTGAGCGACTGAACAGAACTGAGTCCTAGTCATGAGGGCAAGTAACTCTACTTTATTTAACTTGGCAATTACAATGTCAAAAACAGATTGGGCATGAAAAAATTCTCCACACACATTCCTTTAATTGAATTTATAACAAAGGATGAAAATTATAATTCATTTAAAAGTTTTCCCAAAGTTTTGTAGGTCCACTGCTTCTAACACGTGAAGACAGCACCTATACATACTAGATGGAACCAAGGAACAATGTAACTTATTTCACCCTCTTGGGCCTCACATAACCCAAAGGAGCAGAAAGCCCTTTTTGTTATTTTTTTATTCTTCTACATTTTGACTGTAGTGGGAAACCCACTTATTGTTGTGACTGAAGCTGTCAGTATCACTGAACTCAACAATGTACTTTTTCTTGCTAGTTTATAATCTTTAAATCTAGTTTATTCCTCTTCTGCTTCCTGCAGATTGATTTCAGACTTTTTCTTTGGGGGAAATACCATATCTTTTGAATCCTGTATGACCCAACTGTTTACAGAGCATGTTTTTGGTGGATCTGAGATATCTCTTTTGCTGGTGATGTGGGTATTGCATTATTTGGTGATCATGAGGAAAAGGATATGTGTTGTACTGCTGCTGGTATCCTGTGTTGCAGGTTTTCTGCACTCAATTATTCAAGTTAGCATTGTTTATGGGCTCCCTTTTTGTGGTCCCAATATCACTGATCACTTTATGTGCGACATCTTCCCCTTATTGAAACTCATCTGTACTGAAACCTTTGTCATTGGCATCTTAGTTGTGGCCAACGGAGGACTGATTTGCTCTGTTGTTTTTCTGCTCTTACTTATCTCCTATGGAGTCATCCTGCACTCTCTGAAGAAACTGAGTCAGCAAGGGAGGCAGAAAGCCCTCCAGACCTGTGGTTCCCACATCACTGTGGTTGTCTGCTTCTTTGTTCCCTGTATTTTCATGTATGCAAGATCTGCTAAGACCTTCCCCATTGACAAATCATTGAGCATGTTTTATACAGTCATAAGTCCCATGCTGAACCCATTAAACTACAGTCTAAGAAATTCTGAGATCATGAATGCTATAAAGAAGCTCTGGGCAGAAAAAGTGAGATCAAGTTGTAAACAAGTGCATTATGCATTACAGAGAAAGTAGTTTAACACTAGGAATTTAATTCAAATATAAAAAATCTGTTGTTCTGATGTAAACTTTCCTTTTCTCTGAATAATTTATCATGTTTTATTAAAGAATAAAATTTATGTTTATGTTTTTTTTCATTTATTTTTATTA
This sequence comes from Dama dama, assembly GCF_033118175.1. Taxonomy (NCBI): domain Eukaryota; kingdom Metazoa; phylum Chordata; class Mammalia; order Artiodactyla; family Cervidae; genus Dama; species Dama dama. Next base: position 7,883,524 of record NC_083712.1, on the reverse strand, counting down.
GTTGGAGGCTAATTACTTTGCAATATTATAGTGGTTTTTGTCATACATTGACATGAATCAGCCATGGAGTTACATGTATTCCCCATCCCGATCCCCCCTCCCACCTCCCTCTCCAACTGATTCCTCTGGGTCTTCCCAGTGCACCAGGCCCGAGCACTTGTCTCATGCATCCAACCTGGGCTGGTGATCTGTTTCACTATAGATAATATACATGTTTCGATGCTGTTCTCTCGAAACATCCCACCTTCGCCTTCTCCCACAGAGTCCAAAAGTCTGTTCTGTACATCTGTGTCTCTTTTTCTGTTTTGCATATAGGGTTATCATGTTATTAATGGTAGTTCCCCTCCTTCAATGTAAACATTAATGTCTAGTTTATCACTGCAACTGGAAAGGTGAAATTCATTTAAAATAGAGTCAATAAGTGATATGTAATGTGTTTGTCAGTATTACAAAAATAATTAACTAATATGCATTACTTTATTACTTCTCATTTTTTATAACCAGATTCTTATCTTTTATAGTAACTTTTTATTGTACTAGTTAAAATATTTAATACTATATTCTATCCTCTTCTTTCACTTTTATTTGTTACATATGAAAATTTACTGTAACATTTTTCTTTGTATAGAAAATTGAAAAGTATGATGGATAATAATAAATGTTAAAAAATAGAATCCCTACAAAATAGAATCATGTAAAATATGCCTCCTATTCGCCCAATATCAGAGTTTCCCAGTTTTTCCAGATGCAGCCACTATACTGTTTCGAAGATTCCTCAAATAATAATTGTTGCCAAAAGAAGCATATTTTCATGTGTGTTTGCCTGTGTCTCTGTTTATACATTTTGCATTTTGCAACTCAGTTTTCTGAAGTTCTTTCCATACAGCCTTCACAGATTTAACTCATTCTAGTTTCCTCATATTGCTCAGCTTCTTTAAAAGTCTCTAAAATTTAAGTATCCAGTTTTCTTCAAGTTTTTTCTCATATTTTTCTACAATAAATAATTCTGCAATGAAGTCTTTGAAAAGTTTTCTAAGCATGAGTTTCTAGAAGTGAAATGGTTGACTTAATTGATATATATGTTGAAAATGTTGATAGTCATAGATATGCCAAAATGCCATTATGACCTTAAACAAACTTACTACTCCCCTCACTTTGGAAAACACATTTGACACATGCTGAACCACTAGTGCTTGATAAACATTTATGGTATATGAAAATCTGATTAAAGAAACTGTTTCATTTTTATGCTTTTATTGATATTCAATAAACATAATTGAATTTGAGTATCACCCATGTTTAAATGATTTTTAGTCTTTTTTCATGAATTGCCTATTAATGAATTTTTTGTGTGTATTTGATTGCCAATACTTTTCCATACTGATTTTAATGATTGTATTATGCACTAATTATCCCATTTACCCTGTGTTTGGTTATTATTTTTCCTGCTTGTGATTTCTTTTTTATAAGGATGCCAGTTCTATCAGATTGGGACTGACCCTTATGATATCAAGGAGTACCAGCTATTTCAGTCCCCATTTCAAGGTTTCCAAGCCTAGATACTAGATGGAGGAGTGAATAAACTTTTTAGGTGACCTTAGTCTGATAATTTATAACTTCCATCTTGAGAGAGGTGGAGCCAGAAGTATTCAATTGAATGGATCAAATTCTTGACCCACTGAAATAATCTAATATAATAAAGTGAATGTTGATGTTTCAAATAGTTTTATTTTTTTCAGATATCACAATAGTATCTGAAACACTGTAGTAATTTAGACCCTATGGTATTGGCTCATGGATATGTACACTGACTGAACAAAAGAGAAAGCTAAGAAATAGAATGGTAAATATGCAGATTATTGTATCTGGAAGTAATGGTGTTTCAGGGTATGGGAGACAGAATGTTTATTCACTATATATACTGGGAAAATTTATTTTTTAAAAACAATCATGATTTATTTATTTATTTTTTTAATTGACTGTGCCACAAGGCACATGGGGTTTTAGTTCCTCACCCAGGTTTTGAACCTGCACCCTTGCATTGGAAGCACAGAGTCTTAATCACTACACTGCCAGGGAAGTCCCTATTCATCCTTATGATAGGAAAGTGTATTTTCACTTCACAATATACTTTGAAGAGTATAGTCTACGTGGGTTATATATATAAATGTTAAATAAATAACTTTAAAATGCTTAAAGCTAATTATCTTTATAAACTTGTGGCAGGGAAGGACTTTGAGAAGTAACATGCAGAGAACTTTCATCCAGAATTTCATCCTGAATAGTTTCCATATTCCTACATAATAGAATAGGTGGTTAATCCTAGATCCCAATCATGTTCACTGCAGTATCCAGGTGTGAACTCCCCTTATTCATAATTTGGAAGTGTGTAGTACAGTGAAGTAAATATTTATTTTTCAGATCCTTCATAGAAAGGTTGGAATGAAGACTTATATCACCTATGTGTGGTCATATTTCAAGCATCTTATCCCATAATACAAGAAGATTCATTCATTCAAACATCTCTGGATTTGGCGTTGGGGGAGTGTGTTTATGCTCAGTCGTGTCTGGCTCTTTGCAGCCCCATGGACTGTGGATGCTCTGCCCATGAAATTTCCAGGCAAGAATACTGGAACAGGTTGTCATTTCCTATTCTAGGTAATCTATCTGTCTCAGGGATCGAGACATCATCTCTTGTGTCTCCTGCATTGGCAGATGGATTCTTTACCACTGCACCACATGAGGGGTCCAAAAAGTCTTTACACCTAGTAATTAGATGTGTGCTGTGCTAGGTCGCTCAGTCGTTGCAACCCCATGGACTGTAGCCTACTAGACTCCTCTGTCCACGGGATTCTCCACTCCATTTGAGTGGATTACCATGCCCTCCTCCAGGGGATCTTCCCAACTAGGGATCAAACCCGGGTCTCCCACAGTGCAGGCAGATTCTTTACCATTTGAGTCACCAGGGAAGCCTGGTAATTAGATAAGGGGTCATGATTTTCCTGAACCAAATTCTGATGTTTCAATTCAGGTCTCTGTTCACCAAACCTAGATTACTTTTTATCATCATCACTGTCACCCTAGTCTACCTGAGCTCTCTAAAATACTGTTTATCCTCTGGGTGCCAGAGCCTGTGTGATTTGCATGTGTGCTCTTTTGGGTTGGAGTCTCTGCTTCTTACAGTATCTTCCAGCTCTCCCCAAAATAAGCCCCACTGGTCCTCAAAGCCAGAATATTTTGAGGGTCCCTCTTCCTGGTTCAGGATGCACAGCTTGAAGTGAGGAGAAACTCAGCAACTGTTGTTACCATCCTGTGTGGTTCACCACTCAGGGGCATGGTCTTGACTATATTGTTCTTCACTCTTGCTACTTGTTTGCTGTGGTTCCTTCTTTATGTCACATCTTTTGCTGTAGGGGATTATCCTGCTAGTCTTCATGTCATTCTCTTTAGTAATTGTTCTATATTATTATTATGTGTGTGTGCTCAGTCATATCTGACTCTTTGCGACCCCATGGACTATATAGCCCACCAGGCTCCTCTGTCCATGGGATTTTTCCAGGTAAGAATACTGGAGCAGTTTGCCATTTCCTACTCTAGGGTTCTTTTTGACTCAGGGATAGAACCTGCATCTGTGTTTCCTGCTTTGGCAGGTGGATTCTTTTCCACTCTGCCACTTGAAAAGTGCTCTGTAAATAGTTATAATTTTGGTATTCCCATGGAAGGAAGTGATCTCAGGGTTTTCCTACCCTGAATGTTGGCTACTCTCTCCTATATGTCTGTCTTTATGCCAAAGCCATACTGCTGTGATTACCAGTGTTTTGTTGCATGCTATAGAACCAGGAATAGGAAATCCACCAATCTGTTCTTTTTTCAAGATCGTTCTGCTGATTTAGATTCCCTTTGTTATAGCCACGCTTTCTGGGAAACAAACTCACTCAGAAGGACAATACAGATAGTGGAGTGCAGTTTATTACACTGGCGGGCCCAAGGCAGAGTCTCCTCTTAGCCAAGGACCCCGACCAGCATTTGTGAAAATCTTTTATACCCCATGTGTACGTCTCCAAACCCACCATCCCAACTCCCTTGAGACTTACATAAACAAAGGTAGGGTAAATACAACTACAATAACCACATCATTCACGTGTTATGTGTTCAAACAGTTAATAATCAATAAGCCCGCAGTTACATTCCAAACAGTTAATAATCAATAAGCTTGTGGTCACGTTCCAACCAGTTAATAATCCATAAGTCTGTGATTACATCCTGATAGATACAGAAAAAGTTATGCCTTGTCCGGAGACAGGGGTGATTATGGTATGTTTCCTCTTAGGCAATGAGTAACCTGGATGTGATCTTCAAGATTCCCCTGTCCGGAGGGGGTCTTATCCTTCCATTGTCGTTCCCACAGGCACTAAGCAGAGATTTCAGAGTCCACTGGAGAGGCAGCCGAGCATGATCAGCACAGATAAGCCTGAGATGGAGTCCTGGCCCTATGAATTCCTTCTTCACCTTGAGATTTCATATGAATTTTAGCATGAAGGTTTCTATTTGTACAAAAAATATTGGGGGATTTATTAGGGATTGCATTGAATCTATAGATCACTTTAGGTAGCATTGACATCTTAATAATATTAAATAGTCCAGATCATCAGTCCAGAAAATAAATGTTTTCCAGTTATTTGTGTCTTCTGTAATATCTTTCAGCAACATTTTGTAGTTTTTAGCATACAAACCTTTTCCTACTTTGATTGTTCTGAGTTAGTTTACTCCTTGACACTGTTGTAAATGGAATTATTTTCTTAATTTAATCTTTGGATTGTTCATTGATAGTATAGAAATTCAACATTCATTCACTATAAAAAAATGTTCTCAAGAAACGGGATAGAGTGTACCTAACCCACTACAATATTGTAAAGTAATTAGCCTCCAACTAATAAAAATAAATGAAAAAAAGAAAAAAAAAGAAAGAGTGTACCTCAACATAATAAAGGCTGTGTAGAACAGCTCCATAGCTCACATTAGTCTCAGCATTGGAAGACTGAAATCTTCCTTGTTAAAAATCAGGAACAACATAAAAGTTCAACCACTCATCACTTAGAGAAAACACAAACAAATTACTGTGAAAAATTTCCTTTGAAATTTTTTTGAGTTTTCTACATATAGATCATATCATCTCTGAAGTGAAATAATTTTATAATTAATTAAATTTTACTGTCTGTAACAGTGATTCCAATGGTAGCCACTTTCTAGTGTTTGAATCTCAGCTTAAACATCACCTTTTAAAAAATATTTACTCTAATTGCATTGTCATAGTATTAAGAGGATAACAGGCAGGAAGGCCAGAGGTCGCCAAGGGGCAGGAGGAAATAAACTGCAAGTGGCAGACTTTTTTTTCCCTTCTCTACACAAAATTAAAGACACCTGTGTCTGCCTTGAGCTAACCAATGCATTTTTCTTATGTTAATGAAACTATGTATTTCCATTGGAATTTGCCTTTCTTCAAAATGGTTCTGCCTAAGGCTAACTTCTTTCTTTTCTCAAACCTTGGGCTGATAATGGCTTAACAGACCAGTATTTATGTCAATTGTTTTCGGGTGGTGGATGACACACCTTGTACCATCATACCTCAAAAGTGCATATTGTGGGAGAGGGGTCTGGTGGGACTCCCTCAGCCTTGGAGTGTCTCTCTTATCTGATGAACAGCTTTCTAACAGACATAAAACACCTTGCTATAAACCAGCAAGAGAGCACTCTTTCTGTCCCCTTCTGATGTCTATGTCAGAAGCTTTACCTATCTCTATTATATTTTAATAAAACTTTGCTACACAAAAGCTCCAAGTAATCAAGCCTCGTTTCTGACCCCGGATCGAAATTCTCTCTTGCAGAGGTCATGAATCCTGGCATAACACTTGGCTCGAAGCAGCAAACTTTCAGTATATTTTTTTCCTTTTATTTCTGCCATAATACCCTATTTGCTTTCTTATAAGCAGTGAATAAGGCAATTCTTGCTTTATTAAATTTTCTCCTTCATTGTTTGACTCATAAGAACATGAGACCCATGCAGGAAGGAATTTTTACATGATTTCCCCCTGTTTTACTAATTGCTGTGTTCTCACTCAGAGTATAGTTTCTGGCTTTAAATAGGCAACTTAAAAAAAAAAATCAGACAAATAATTAGGTATTACATTTAAATTTTGGTGAGAAAACTATTATATACTTAACCTAAGTTCGAGGTAGAATAAATTTAGTATTAAATAAAAGGAAAGAAAAATTGTTATTGCAGGCTGGGAAATGTGTACCTAGTTAGTCTAACTAGAACAAAATGATTGAGCTGATTATTTTTGACTCATAATAACATCATGACAGTTCTAAAGCAATTTTTTTTCTCCATGTTACACTTTCAGACCCTAGTTATGTGATTTAACCCAATAGTATCTTCACATACAGGTATACTTTTAAAACTTTGTGGAAAATCCCAGTGAATTTAATTAAGAAAGAATCAGTTTTGGGCCCAGTCCAGCTCCAAAGCTCAATGATAAATGTGGTTAGAAGGGACAAAATGTCCAGTGATCTTTGCCCCTTTTGGGGAAAAGAAGTGACATTATTTTAAAAACTGATATAAAATTTTCAGGTCATCTTTTCTTAGGCTGAAAACATTGCATTAAAAAAAGAAAAACAATGCAAGAATGTCTCTCAAAATCTCAAGTTGACTAGTCTGTTCTACGCCATGATATAATGAGAGGGAATAAACAACTAAATGGTATTTTTATATTTTGAGGTTGGTAGGAAAAGAAATTACTGGAGACACATTTTCTTGGGAAAAGATGGATGTTATCTTCCTTCACAACATAGGATTTGTTTATAATTTTAATCAATTGTCCTAACATGGTAAATATTTGTTTTTGTGCATATGCATGTGACTATGTGTGTGTCCCATGCAATTTCTTTTAAATAATCTATAGTGAAATTAAGACAATTTTCTGAATAACCAAAAAAACATCATGAAGAAAGTGGACAGACAGCTCAATGAAATAAAATATATCCTGGAGTAATACTGCATCCTTTTGCCTTTATTGTCATAATAAATGAATAAATAATTTGAAGTTTTTATGAGTAACTTAAGAAATCTTCCTTCAGATTGTGACCAAGACTCCACAAGGTAAGACCAACAGTGAAGAGTGTGAACCAAGCTTCACAATTGTGTGACTTTTATTATGTAAGAAATTAAATTCCTTTGAAAAAAGTCAAGCTTAGATTTAATTCTGGTTTTACCATTGAAAAATATGTGATCTTGGGATAATTAATTAGATGCTTTAAGCCTTAGTTTCCTCAACTATGAAATGAGGGTTATAGTACTTACTGCAGAATTTAAGTGTGACATATTAAACTGTGAGTGTATGATTGGAATTCTCTACAGGAGTTTTAAGAAGTGAAGTAAAATAATCAGAACAAGATTCAAAAACAATCATACAAGCCACTTTAGGACAACAAGTTGTTCCTGGCAGAAATAAAAGTGGAAAGACACACAGGAAGCTACTGCAGTTGGCCAGGAAGGAAATAAAACTTGTTATATTTTGAAAGTAGAGACAACAGAATTCGTCAAGTGTGCCAATAAATAAAATTAGAACAACAAAGCAGTGAAGAAAATTCTAAAGTTTTTTGCCTGAGCAATTACATGGAAGGTGGGTACCATTTAATGAGACAGGGAACTCCTTTTATATTGTGGAAACTTTAAAATTTATTTTTATATGTATTAAATTAATATCTAGTTATAAACATCCAAAATTGTATGTTGCCTATAAGGGTTCAAAAATAAGTAGAGAGATAGGGGCTTGATACAAAATTAAAGTGCTTCAGCATTTATTGTGCAGGAAAAGGAGGACTATCTAGGTTAAGGTCCTAAGGATTCTCAATGTGATTTGAGACAGTTCAGGACAGTGACCTTCAAGTCATAGTTTGATCCACTTAGACTGACTATGGAAATCAGCTTGATTGATATCAAGTATTGCACCTTTGTGATGTCATTAGTGATGTACACTTTTAAGGAATTTTCTTCTCATCTTCTCTTGTGCTTTCACTTTTCTTTTAAAACTCAGCTAAAGCTTTCTCTCCTATGAAACTTCTTTCTTGGTTCTGGCTTGATTGATATGTTTTTACACTGAACCTTGGCTTTGTGTGAATACCCTTAGGACAGCTCTTATTACATGGGCTTGAAATTGTCTGAATCCTCATTATGCATCATACCATGGAGAGTAGGGAATTATGCCTCATTCAACTTGGTAATCTAAATATTTATGACACATTGCACACAAATACTCCACGATACTATTTTAATTGAATAGATTAAAAAAGGTTGAGATCCTACTACATTATAAAAGTTTTCCTCTTGTTTTGTAGGTGAACTGCTAATATGTGATGTCAGCTCCTGTACAGACTAAATGGAGCCAAGGAACTATGTAACTTACTTTGTCTTGCTGGGCCTCACAAAGAATCCAAAGGAACAGAAAGTCCTTTATCTTCTGTTCCTGTTCTACATTTTGACTGTGGTGCGCAATCTGCTCATTGTCCTGACTATAACTGTCAGTAAGACCCTGAACTCACCAACGTACTTTTTTCTTTCCTGCTTATCATTTATAGATCTAACTGATTCCTCTTCTATTAATCCTAGATTGATTTCAGATTTGTTCCTTGGGAAAAATACCATATCCTTTGAATCTTGCATGACCCAGCTATTTACAGAACATTTTTTCGGTGGATCCGAGTTATCCATTCTGCTGGTGATGGCCTATGACCACTATGTGGCCATCTGTAAGCCCCTGCATTATTTGGTGATCATGAGGCAGAGGGTGTGTGTTGTGCTGCTGATAGTGTCCTATTTTGGAGGTTTTCTGCACTCAATTATTCAACTTAGCACCATTTATGGGCTCCCATTCTGTGGCCCCAATGTCATTGATCACTTTATGTGTGACATGCACCCATTATTGAAACTCGTCTGTACTGACATCTATGTCATCGATGTCTTAGTGTTGGCTAATGGAGGACTGATGTGCATTATTTTATTTCTGCTCTTACTTGTCTCCTATGGAGTCATCCTGCACTCTCTGAAGAACCTGAGTCAGGAAGGGAGGCGGAAATTCCTCCAGACCTGTGGTTCCCACATCACTGTGGTTGTCTATTTCTTTTTTCCCTGCATTTTCATGTATGCAAGACCTGCTAAGACCTTCTCCATTGACAAATCATTGAGCATGTTTTATACAGTCATAAGCCCCATGCTGAACCCATTAAATTACAGTCTAAGAAATTCTGAGTTGACCAATGCTACGAAGAAACTCTGGAGAAAAATATGTCTTATCAAGTAGCAAATAATTGCATTATTCATAGTGAAGGATGTAATGCAGTGTTAGGGCCAGTCTCCTTGGAATGTAAAAGTTTTCATAAATCTGATGTAAACTTTCCATTTCTATAAATGATTTATGATAATTATAACTAAAAACAGAACTACATGTCTGTGTATTAATAATAGTTTATCTGCTAAAATGTAACCTTTTAATGTCTGTTTTATTATTGCATCTAGAAAGCTGAAATACAGTAGGGAATTGAAGATAATATTAGTCAATGGAATTTTTATAGTTGCACTAATTTTTACTTGATTTCTGATTTACTTTCAATACAATCTCATTCTTAGTTTTATTTTAGTGATATTCTTTTATTGTATCTTTTTGATTGTAATAGTTAAAATATTTAATGCTACACAGATTATCCTTTTTGTTCAATGTTATTTGCATTACATATGACACTTTAGGGTAATATTTAATTTTAAATAAATTATTGCCTGAAGAGGATCTCTGCCTACATGAAGTCCAGCTGCTTCCTCCCACACCCTGTATATTCGAAGATGGCCGTGTGGGGCAGCAAGTAGTGCTCTGGACAGCAGGAGATGGAGTGAGGAGCCAGTGCTGTGTGTGGAGAACAGCTGGAGCTTCCTGCACCCCAGGACCAGATATCTTGTTTTCCCCTTCTTTCTTTCCATTTGTTGCACTTAGGCCTTATTTGACCCCAACTCTTTCCCAACCCTATTCATCCAGGATCTTTAAGCTCTATAGCACCCCACTCTTCTTCAGTGAAATCACACCCTGACATTATCCTTTCTGCTCTAAAGCCAACCAGATCATCCTTCCTTTCTATGGTTTTTTTTTTTCCCTGCTATGAGTAGCCTGACCAGATTCCTGGCTTGGAGAGCTCAGGCCTGAGTCCCCAGCACTGCTCTGAAGATCAGGACAGGTGTAGTGTGCAGGCCTTGCTCTCCCAGTGTGGGCCCTGCCCAGCCCTACTGATCATCAATAAAGCCTTAACCACAAAACAAAAAATAAATAAATAAAAATAAATGAATTATTGAATATATGCTAGATATTAGTACATATAAAATAGATTTAAGCAAAATTCAGTACTGTAGAATAAACATTCCAAATCCATCCCAAACCAGAGCCCCTCCCATTTCTTCCAGATGGAGTCACTCAAACAATAGTATTTGCAAAAATAACTGTTTGTAACTGTGTTTCCATTTATGAATTTTGAATTTTACTCCTGAGCCTCCTGAAGATGTTTACATATCAGTTTATATAGACCTAACTCATTCTCTTTCCTCATTCTGCTTAACTGTGGTTTGAAGATACACTGAAATTGATGTGTTAAATCTTGTTCATGTTTTCCTTCGTCTTTTTCTATAAGAAATAATTATGCAGTGAAATCTTTCTGAAATTTTATAAGTTTGAGTTCCTCAAAGTGGAACAGTTGAGTCAATTGGTATGTGTATTTAAAAGGCTGATATTTATAGTTATTGCCAAAATGCAACTCATGACAAAAATTGTTACCACTGTCAGTGGAAAATTTTTTTGATCACATTCTGAACAACCAGTGCTTGATAAGCATTTGTAGCATAGGAAAGTCTGATTAAGAAATTGTTTCATTTGTGTACTTTAAAATTTTAATTTTATTGACATAGATAGATTTACAATATAGTGTTAGTTTCAGGTATTCAGTAAAGCGATTGAGTTATACATACATATATAGTCATTATTTTTTAGATACTTTTCTCATATAGGTTATCACAGAATATTGATACTGTGTACTATACTATACAGTCCTATATAGTACCATATAGTAGTCCCTGTGCTATAGTACAGTAGTCCTGTCCAGTAGTCCCTGTGCTATAGTACAGTCGTCCCTGTGCCATAGTACAGTATCCTATACTATATAGTAGTCCCTGTGCTATAGTACAGTCATCCCTGTGCCATAGTACAGTATCCTATACTATATAGTAGTCCCTGTGCTATAGTACAGTCATCCCTGTGCTATAGTACAGTTTCCCTGTGCTACAGTACAGTTGTCCCTGTGCTATATAGTAGTCCCTGTGCCATAGTACAGTCGTCCCTGTGCTATAGTACAGTCGTCCCTGTGCTATAGTACAGTAGTCCCTGTGCTGTAGCACAGTAGTCCCTGTGCTATATAGTAGCCCCTGTGCTATAGTACAGTAGCCCCTGTGCCATAGTACAGTCATCCCTGTGCCATAGTACAGTCGTCCCTGTGCCATAGTACAGTATCCTGTACTATATAGTAGTGCCTGTGCTATAGTACAGTAGTCCCTGTGCTATATAGTAGCCCCTGTGCTGTAGTACAGTAGTCCCTCTGCTATAGTACAGTAGTCCTGTCCAGTAGTCCCTGTGCTATAGTACAGTCGTCCCTGTGCCATAGTACAGTATCCTATACTATATAGTAGTCCCTGTGCTATAGTACAGTCATCCCTGTGCCATAGTACAGTATCCTATACTATATAGTAGTCCCTGTGCTATAGTACAGTCATCCCTGTGCTATAGTACAGTTTCCCTGTGCTACAGTACAGTTGTCCCTGTGCTATATAGTAGTCCCTGTGCCATAGTACAGTCGTCCCTGTGCTATAGTACAGTCGTCCCTGTGCTATAGTACAGTCGTCCCTGTGCTATAGTACAGTAGTCCCTGTGCTGTAGCACAGTAGTCCCTGTGCTATATAGTAGCCCCTGTGCTATAGTACAGTAGCCCCTGTGCCATAGTACAGTCATCCCTGTGCCATAGTACAGTCGTCCCTGTGCCATAGTACAGTATCCTGTACTATATGGTAGTGCCTGTGCTATAGTACAGTAGTCCCTGTGCTATATAGTAGCCCCTGTGCTGTAGTACAGTAGTCCCTCTGCTATAGTACAGTAGGCCCTGTGCCATAGTACAGTCATCCCTGTGCCATAGTACAGTCGTCCCTGTGCTGTAGTACAGTCGTCCCTGTGCCATAGTACAGTCATCCCTGTGCTGTAGCACAGTAGTCCCTGTGCTATATAGTAGTTCCTGTGCTATACTACAGTAGTCCCTGTGCTATATAGTAGTTCCTGTGCTATAGTACAGTAGTCCCTGTGCTATATAGTAGCCCCTGTGCTGTAGTACAGTAGTCCCTCTGCTATAGTATAGTAGGCTCTGTGCCATAGTACAGTCATCCCTGTGCTATAGTACAGTCGTCTCTGTGCCATAGTACAGTCATCCCTGTGCCATAGTACAGTCGTCCCTGTGCTGTAGCACAGTAGTCCCTGTGCTATATAGTAGTTCCTGTGCTATACTACAGTCGTCCCTGTGCTATATAGTAGCCCCTGTGCTGTAGTACAGTAGTCCCTCTGCTATAGTACAGTAGGCCCTGTGCCATAGTACAGTCATCCCTGTGCCATAGTACAGTCGTCCCTGTGCTATAGTACAGTCGTCCCTGTGCCATAGTACAGTCGTCCCTGTGCTGTAGCACAGTAGTCCCTGTGCTATATAGTAGTTCCTGTGCTATACTACAGTAGTCCCTGTGCTATATAGTAGTTCCTGTGCTATACTACAGTAGTCCCTGTGCTATATAGTAGCCCCTGTGCTGTAGTACAGTAGTCCCTCTGCTATAGTACAGTAGGCCCTGTGCCATAGTACAGTCGTCCCTGTGCTATAGTACAGTCATCTCTGTGCCATAGTACAGTCATCCCTGTGCCATAGTACAGTCGTCCCTGTGCTGTAGCACAGTAGTCCCTGTGCTATATAGTAGTTCCTGTGCTATACTACAGTCGTCCCTGTGCTATATAGTAGCCCCTGTGCTGTAGTACAGTAGTCCCTCTGCTATAGTACAGTCGTCCCTGTGCCATAGTACAGTCGTCCCTGTGCTATAGTACAGTCATCTCTGTGCCATAGTACAGTCATCCCTGTGCCATAGTACAGTCGTCCCTGTGCTGTAGCACAGTAGTCCCTGTGCTATATAGTAGCCCCTGTGCTGTAGTACAGTAGTCCCTCTGCTATAGTACAGTAGTCCCTCTGCTATAGTACAGTCGTCCCTGTGCCATAGTCCAGTATCCTGTACTATATAGTAGTGCCTGTGCTGTAGAGTAGGTCCCTGTGCTACACAGTAGTTGATTTTCTATGTCATATATAGTAGTGGAAATGAATGGAATTAGAACATTCTTCAACACCATAGACAAAAATAAACTCAAAATGGATCAAAGATGTAAATGTAAGCTCAGACACTGTAAATGTTTAGAGTAAAATGTAGGCAGAACACTCTTTGACATAAATTGCAGCAGCATACATTTTTGATTCACCTTCTAGAGTAATGAAGATAAAAGCAAAGATAAATACATGGGACCTAATTAAACTTAAAAGCTTTTGCACAGCAAAAGAAGTCATAAACAAAATGAAAAGATAGCCCACAGAATGGGATAAAATATCTGCAAATGAAACAACTGACAACCCAAACGAAAAATAGGCAGAAGAACTAAATAGACAGTCCTCAAAGAAAACATAAAGATGGCCAAAAAACTCATGACAAGATGCTCAACATCACCACAGTAACTATAAGAGAAATACAAATCATTGTATAATTCAATTACAAATAAATAAGTTTTGTAGAATTTGGACAATTATTCACAAATTTAAAATGATGTCTTTTTGTTTCATGAATTGCCTATTAATGAATTTTACGTGTTTTATTTGATTGCCAGTCTTTTTTCATACTAATTTTTATATACTAAGTAATTATATACTAAGGAAATTATCCCATTTAACACATATGTGGAATTATTATTTTTTCAGCTTGTGATTTGCTTTTGATGTTTCTATATTGGGCAGAATATTTTTGGCCATATAGAAATATTTTTACATTTATATAATTTGATTTATCACTATTTTATATTTTTTATGTCTTGCTGGGAATTTTCCTATTCCAATGTTACCAAAATATTTTCCACATTATTTTCAACATTAAATTTTTAAGTCTCTTTGCTGTCGTATATTAAAATTTAAAACCATCCTCACTTCATTTAGATGTAAGGAGCTAAGTAGGGATCAAAGTTTAATTATTTTTATAGAACATAATTATTTTCCCTCAGGGCTTTAGTATTCCAGCTATGCATTCTAAAGTATGGCATGTGTTTTTATCCAATTCAGAACTCTGTTATCTTCAACTGGTCTCTTTATTCATGTGCAATTTAACACAAAATGTAATTGTAATTAAAATACACTTTGGTATCTGGTTAGTTTAGGACTCCTTCGTTATTATTTCTTAGCAGAACTAGGTTTATTCATACATATTTATATTTTGAAGTTAAATTTCGATAAGCCAGTCTGGTAAAATCTACATTTACTTAGTACTTTGAATAAGATTTAACTATTTTAAAGAGCTTGAGAAAGATTTTGTACCTTTGAACAATTGAGAATTATTATCCATTAAGTAGGTCTTTCTACTTAAGTCTTATTTTATGCTCATCAGGCCTATAAAGTTTCTTGTATGTAACTTTAGTCTTTAAAATTTTTTTTTATGTCACTACTTGAAACTGGGTCTTGTGATTTATTACATTTTCCAAGTATCTGTACTTTCAATATAGGAATTAAAAAAACAATGCATATTCATGGTACATCCTTCATACTCTTTAGTTTGCATTCTACAAGTTTTGACAAATACATAAGCTGTGTAGTCACCACTACAACCAATATGCAGACTGTTTCATCATTTCTGTGTCATTTCAGTACATTTCACCAAAGTGTTTCTCCACTCACCTTTGTAATCACACCCTGGCTGTACCTCCAGGTCCTGGAAAACACTGAACAATTTCCATTCTATCAGTGCTGTCATTTTCCAGAATGCCAAATAAATTGAATCATACAGTATATAGTCTCTTTCTTCCAGATTTATTAAGGTATAATTGACAAGTTAAAACTTTGTATATTTCATGTGTACAATGTGATGATTTTATATATATATTAAGTGATTACCAGCACTTCCCTGGTGACTCAGACAGTAAAGAATCTGCCTGCCATGCAAAAGACCTGGGTTCAGTGCCTAGGTCTGGAAGATCCCCTGGAGCAGGGAATGGCTACCCTCCCCAGTATTCAAGTGATTACCAAGGTCAAGTGAATTAGCACATATATTACTTAATAGGCTTCCCTGGTGGCTCAGACGGTAAAGCGTCTGCCTACAATGCGGGAGACCTGGGTTCAATCCCTGGATTTTTTGTTTGTTTGTTTGTTTGTTTTTGGTGTGTGTTAGTCGTTTAGTCATGTCCGACTCTTGGTGACCTCATGAACTGTGGCCTGCCAGGCTCCTCTGTCCATGGAGGTTACCAGGCAAAAATACTGGAGTGAGTTGCCATTTCATAGACCTTTTAAAATCTGCTCTCTCAGCAAAAGAGACACAGATGTATAGAACAGTCCTTCGGACTCTGTGGGAGAGGGCGAGGGTGGGATGGTTTGGGAGAATGGCATTGAAACTTGTATATTATCATATGTGAAATGAATCACCAGTCCAGGTTGGATGCATGAGACAGGGCGCTCGGGGCTGGTGCACTGGGATGACCCAGAGGGATGGGATGGGGACGGAGGTGGGAGGGGGGTTCAGGATGGGCAACACATGTACACCCATGGCAGATTCATGTCAATGTAT
This sequence comes from Dama dama, assembly GCF_033118175.1. Lineage (NCBI taxonomy): Eukaryota > Metazoa > Chordata > Mammalia > Artiodactyla > Cervidae > Dama > Dama dama. The sequence continues at coordinate 7,867,548 of NC_083712.1, read as the reverse complement.
GGCAAAGCCAATACAATATTGTAAAGCAATTAGCCTCCAATTAAAATAAATAAATTTATATTAAATATATAAAATAAAATAAAATCTGCTCCCTTAGCAAACTTAAGAGTGAAAGAGGGGAGTGCAATAGCTGGCATAAAACTCAGTATTAAAGGGGAGGAGCCAAGATGGCGGAGGAGTAGGACGGGGAGACCACTTTCTCTCCTACAAATTCATCAAAAGAATAACTGAACGCAGAGCAAACTTCGCAAAACAACTTCTGATCGCTCGCTGAGGTCATCAGGCGCCCAGAAAAGCAGCCCATTGTCTTCGAAAGGAGGTAGGACAAAATATAAAAGATAAAAAGTGAGACAAAAGAGCTAAGGACGGAGATCCGTCCCGGGAAGGGAGTCTTAGGCGGCATTGCTTGGGGTAGGGTCCGGGCCTGAGTGCCCTGAGGACAATCGGAGGGAGCTTCTGTTGAGTTGCCAGCTTGAACTGTGGGAGACCAAAAGAGAGAGAGAAAATTAACCGGCCCGAACACACTGCCGGCCGTTCGCAGAACAAAGAGACCGAGAAAGTCCAGAGAAGAGCTCGCAGGCTGCGGACCGGCCCAGCCCCGCCAGAGGTAGGAGGCAGGGGGGAGGGGAAGGTCGCGGCGAGACACAGGGCGCAGGCACCCGACCAGCGCGGGCGGGGACTGGGGCTGGGGACGCGGAGGGCAGAAGGCGCGCGCACCCGACTGGCTCCAGCGGAAACTGAGACTGGGTCCGCGGAAGGGAGGGGGCGCGCCACACCTGGGGAGAGTGCGCCCACCAAGCCCCTGGCTGCCTGGACCGCTCTGACGGGGAAGGCACAGAGAGCAGGCGCAGCTTTTCGTTCCGCGCTTTTGTGGAACACCCGAGGGCTGGAGCCTCGCGCAGCGCGGGGCGCGCTCCATATAGAGCGGCCGGGAGCCTGAGCAGCGCAGACGGAGAAAGTGGCGTCAGCCCCGCCCGGCAGCGCCAGCCCGACCCCGCGGCGCAAGCCCGTCCCGGCAGCGCCAGCCACTCCCCTCAGCGCCGGCCCCTCCCCGCAGCGCCGGCCCCTCCCCGCAGCGCCGGCCCCTCCCCGCAGCACCGGCCCCTCCCCTCAGCGCCGGCCCCTCCCCTCAGTGCCGGCCCCTCCCCGCAGCGCCGGCCTCTCCCCGCAGCGCCGGCCCCTCTCAGTGCCGGCCCCTCCCCGCAGCGCCGGCCTCTCCCCGCAGCGCCGGCCCCTCCCCGCAGCGCCGGCCCGTCCCCGCAGCGCCGGCCCCTCCCCTCAGCACCGGCCCCTCCCCTCAGCGCCGGCCCCTCCCCGCAGCGCCGGCCCCTCCCCGCAGCGCCGGCCCCTCCCCTCAGCGCCGGCCCCTCCCCGCAGCGCCGGCCCCTCCCCTCAGCGCCGGCCCCTCCCCGCAGCGCCGGCCCCTCCCCTCAGTGCCGGCCCCTCCCCGCAGCGCCGGCCTCTCCCCGCAGCGCCGGCCCCTCTCAGTGCCGGCCCCTCCCCGCAGCGCCGGCCTCTCCCCGCAGCGCCGGCCCCTCCCCGCAGCGCCGGCCCGTCCCCGCAGCGCCGGCCCCTCCCCTCAGCGCCGGCCCCTCCCCGCAGCGCCGGCCTCTCCCCGCAGCGCCGGCCCCTCTCAGTGCCGGCCCCTCCCCGCAGCGCCGGCCTCTCCCCGCAGCGCCGGCCCCTCCCCGCAGCGCCGGCCCGTCCCCGCAGCGCCGGCCCCTCCCCTCAGCACCGGCCCCTCCCCTCAGCGCCGGCCCCTCCCCGCAGCGCCGGCCCCTCCCCGCAGCGCCGGCCCCTCCCTGCAGCGCCAGCCCCTCCCCGCAAAGCGACGGAACTAGCTACCTGAATAAGAGTCCACCTCCGCCCGCCTGTGTCAGGGCGGAAATGAGGCTCTGAAGAGACCGGCAAACAGAAGCCAAATAAACAAAGGGAACCGCTTCAGAAGGGACTGGTGCAACAGATTAAAATCTCTGTAGAAAACACCGACTACACCGGAAGGGGCCTGTAGATATCAAGAAGTGTAAGCTGGACGAGGAGCTATCTGAAACTGAGCCGAACCCACACTGACCGCAGCAGCTCCAGAGAAACTCCTAGATATATTTTTACTTTTTTTCTTTCTTTTTTTTTTCTTTTTTCTGTTTTATGTTCCTTTAAAATTCCCTACTACTCCCCTATTACTCCTTAACTTTCATTTCCATAGATTTTTACGATTTTTTTAATTAGGGGGGAAAAATATTTTTTTCCTTTTCTTTTTTTTTCTTTTTTCTTCTTTTTTTCGTTTCTTTTTCTCTTCTATTTTCTATTTTTCTTTTTCTCTTATTTCTTTTAAAGTCCTCTAGTACTCCTCTACTACTCCTTAATTTTCATTTTCAATACACTATAACCTTACAAAAAAAAAAAAAAAAAAAAAGAGAAGCCCGATTTTTAAACCAAAGATTTTTCTCTCCCAATCTTGACTCTCTGTTTTCTACCTCAGAACACCTCTATTTCCTCCTTTCCCCTTCTCTTCCCAATCCAATTCTGTGAATCTTTGTAGGTGACTGGGCTACGGAGAACACTCTGGGAACAGACAACTGCGTAGATCTGTCTCTCTCCGCTTGAGTCCCCCCTTTTTCTCCTCCTGCTCATCTCTATCTCCCTCCTCCCCCTCCTCTTCTTCATGTAACTCTGTGAACCTCTCTGGGTGTCCCTAACGGGGGAGAATCTTTTCGCCATTAACCTAGAAGTTTTCTTATCAGTGCTGTATAGTTGGAGAAGTCCTGAGACTACAGGAAGAATAAAACTAAAATCCAGAGGCAGAACACTTAAGCCCAAAACCTGAGAACACCAGAAAACTCCTGACTACATGGAACTTTAAGTAATAAGTGACTGTCCAAAAGCCTCCATACCTATACTGAAACCAACCATCACCCAAGAGCCAATAAGTTTTAGGGCAAGACATACCACGCAAATTCTCCAGCAATGCAGGAACATAGCCCTGAACGTCAACATACAGGCTGCCCAAGATCACACCTAACACATAGACCCATCTCAAAACTCATTACTGGGCACTCCATTGCTCTCCAAAGAGAAGAAATCAAGTTCCACGCACCAGAACACTGACACAAGCTTCCCTAACAAGGAAACCTTGAAAAGCCAATCATCTAACCCCACCCACGGGGTAAATCCTCCACAATAAAAAGGAACCACAGACCTCCAGAATACAGAAAGCCCACTCCAGACACAGCAATCTAAACAAGATGAAAAGGCAAAGAAATACCCAACAGGTAAAGGAACATGAAAAATGCCCACCAAGTCAAACAAAAGAGGAGGAGATAGGGAATCTACCTGAAAAAGAATTTAGAATAATGATAAGAAAAATGATCCAAAATCTTGAAAACAAAATGGAGTTGCAGATTAATAGCCTGGAGACAAAGACTGAAAAGATACAAGAAATGTTTAATAAAGACCTAGAAGAAATAAAAAAGAGTCAATTAAAAATGAATAATGCAATGAATGAGATAAAAAACACTTTGGAGGGAACCAAGAGTAGAATAACAGAGGCAGAAGATAGGATAAGTGAGGTAGAAGATAAAACGGTGGAAATAAATGAAGCAGAGAGGAAAAAAGAAAAAAGGATCAAAAGAAATGAGGACAACCTCAGGGACCTCTGGGACAATGTGAAACGCCCCATCATTCGAATCATAGGAATTCCAGAAGAAGAAGACAAAAAGAAAGGCCATGAGAAAATACTCAAGGAGATAATAGCTGAAAACTTCCCTAAAATGGGGAAGGAAATAGCCACCCAAGTCCAAGAAACCCAGAGAGTCCCAAACAGGATAAACCCAAGGCGAAGTACCCCAAGACACATATTAATCAAATTAACAAATTTCAAACACAAAGAACAAATATTAAAAGCAGCAAGGGAGAAACAACAAATAACACACAAAGGGATTCCCATAAGGATAACAGCTGATCTATCAATAGAAACCCTCCAGGCCAGAAGGGAATGGCAGGACGTTCTGAAAGTAATGAAAGAGAATAACCTACAACCTAGATCACTGTATCCAGCAAGGATCTCATTCAGATATGAAGGAGAATTCAAAAGCTTTACAGATAAGCAAAAGCTGAGAGAATTCAGCACCACCAAACCAGCTCTTCAACAAATGCTAAAGGATCTTCTCTAGACAGGAAATGCAGAAAGGTTGTATAAACGTGAACCCAAAACAACAAAGTAAATGGCAACGGGACCACATCTATCAATAATTACCCTAAATGTAAATGGGTTGAATGCCCCAACCAAAAGACAAAGACTGGCTGAATGGATACAAAAACAAGACCCCTATATATGCTCTCTACAAGAGACCCACCTCAAAACAAGAGACACATACAGACTAAAAGTGAAGGGCTGGAAAAAAATATTTCACGCAAACGGAGACCAAAAGAAAGCAGGAGTCGCAATACTCATATCAGATAAAATAGACTTTCAAATAAAGGATGTGAAAAGAGACAAAGAAGGACACTACATAATGATCAAAGGATCAATCGAAGAAGAATATATAACAATTATAAATATATATGCACCCAACATAGGAGCACCGCAATATGTATGGCAAACGCTAACGAGTATGAAAGAGGAAATCAATAGTAACACAATAGTATGACAAAACCCACTGGGGGAAAAAAAAATAAATACTGTTGAAAAAAAAAATAGTAACACAATAATAGTGGGAGACTTTAATACCCCACTCACAACTATGGATAGATCAACTAAACAGAAAATTAACAAGGAAACACAAACCTTAAATGACACAATGGACCAGCTAGACCTAACTGATATCTATAGGACATTTCACCCCAAAACAATCAACTTCACCTTTTTCTCAAGTGCACACGGAACCATCTCCAGAATAGATCACATCCTGGGCCATAAATCTGGTCTTGGAAAATTCAAAAAAATTGAAATCATTCCAGTCATCTTTTCTGACCACAGTGCAGTAAGATTAGATCTCAATTACAGGAAAAAAATTGTTAAAAATTCAAACATATGGAGGCTAAATAACACGCTTCTGAATAACCAACAAATCATAGAAGAAATCAAAAAAGAAATCAAAATATGTATAGAAATGAATGAAAATGAAAACACAACAACCCAATACCTATGGGACACTGTAAAAGCAGTGCTAAGGGGAAGGTTCATAGCATTACAGGCTTACATCAAGAAACAAGAAAAAAGCCAAATAAATAACCTAACTCTACACCTAAAGCAATTAGAGAAGGAAGAAATGAAGAACCCCAGGGTTAGCAGAAGGAAAGAAATCTTAAAAATCAGGGCAGAAATAAATGCAAAAGAAACTAAAGAGACCATAGCAAAAATCAACAAAGCTAAAAGCTGGTTTTTTGAAAAATAAACAAAATTCACAAACCATTAGCAAGACTCATTAGGAAACAGAGAAGAACCAAATTAACAAAATTAGAAGTGGAAATGGAGAGATCACAATAGACAACACTGAAATACAAAGGATCATAAGAGACTACTACCAGCAGCTCTATGCCAATAAAATGGACAACTTGGATGAAATGGACAAATTCTTAGAAAAGTATGACTTTCCAAAACTGAACCAGGAAGAAATAGAAGATCTTAACAGACCCATCACAAGCAAGGAAATCGAAACTGTAATCAAAAATCTTCCAGCAAACAAAAGCCCAGGACCAGATGGCTTCAGAGCTGAATTCTACCAAAAATTCAGAGAAGAGCTAACACCTATCTTACTCAAACTCTTCCAGAAAGTTGCAGATGAAGGTAAGCTTACAAACTCATTCTATGAGGCCACCATCACCCTAATTCCAAAACCAGACAAAGATGCTACAAAAAAAGAAAACTACAGGCCAATATCACTGATGAACATAGATGCAAAAATCCTTAACAAAATTCTAGCAAACAGAATCCAACAACATATTAAAAACATCATACACCATGACCAAGTGGGCTTTATCCCAGGAATGCAAGGATTCTTTAATATCCACAAATCAATCAATGTAATACACCACATTAACAAATTGAAAGATAAAAACCATATGATTATCTCAATAGATGCAGAGAAAGCCTTTGACAAAATTCAGCACTCATTTATGATTAAAACTCTCCAAAAAGCAGGAATAGAAGGAACATACCTCAACATAATAAAAGCTATATATGACAAACCCACAGCAAGCACCACCCTCAATGGTGAAAAATTGAAAGCATTTCCCCTGAAATCAGGAACAAGACAAGGATGCCCACTCTCACCACTACTATTCAACATAGTGTTTGAAGTTTTGGCCACAGCAATCAGAGCAGAAAAAGAAATAAAAGGAATCCAGATAGGAAAAGAAGAAGTGAAACTCTCACTGTTTGCAGATGACATGATCCTCTACATAGAAAACCCTAAAGACTCTACCAGAAAATTACTAGAGCTAATCAATGAATATAGTAAAGTTGCAGGATATAAAACGAACACACAGAAATCCCTTGCATTCCTATATACTAACAATGAAAAAACAGAAAGAGAAATTAAGGAAACAATACCATTCACCATTGCAACAAAAAGAATAAAATACTTAGGAGTATATCTACCTAAAGAAACAAAAGACCTATACATAGAAAACTATAAAACACTGATGAAAGAAATCAAAGAGGACACAAACAGATGGTGAAACATACCATGCTCATGGATGGAAGAATCAATATTGTCAAAATGGCTATTCTACCCAAAGCAATCTATAGATTCAATGCAATCCCTATCAAGCTACCAATGGTATTTTTCACAGAACTAGACCAAAGAATTTCACAATTTGTATGGAAATACAAAAAACCTCGAATAGCCAAAGTAATCTTGAGAAAGAAGAATGGAACTGGAGGAATCAACCTGCCTGACATCAGGCTCTACTACAAAGCCACAGTCATCAAGACAGTATGGTACTGGCACAAAGACAGAAATATAGATCAATGGAACAGAATATAAAGCCCAGAGATAAATCCATGAACCTATGGACACCTTATCTTTGACAAAGGAGGCAAGGATATAGAATGGAATAAAGACAACCTCTTTAACAAGTGGTGCTGGGAAAACTGGTCAACCACTTGTAAAAGAATGAAACTAGAGCACTTTCTAACACCGTACACAAAAATAAACTCAAAATGGATTAAAGATCTAAATGTAAGACCAGAAACTATAAAACTCCTAGAGGAGAACATAGGCAAAACACTCTCCGACATAAACCACAGCAAGATCCTGTGTGACACACCTCCCAGAATATTGGAAATAAAAGCAAAACTAAACAAATGGGACCTAATGAAACTTAAAAGCTTTTGCACAACAAAGGAAACTATAAGTAAGGTGAAAAACAGCCCTCAGTTTGGGAGAAAATAATAGCAAATGAAGCAACAGACAAAGGATTAATCTCAAAAATATACAAGCAACTCCTGCAGCTCAATTCCAGAAAAATAAATGACCCAATCAAAAAATCGGCCAAAGAACTAAACAGACATTTCTCCAAAGAAGACATACAGATGGCTAACAAACACATGAAAAGACGCTCAACATCACTCATTATTAGAGAAATGCAAATCAAAGCCACAATGAGGTACCATACACGGCAGTCAGGATGGCTGCTATCCAAAAGTCTACAAGCAATAAATGCTGGAGAGGGTGTGGAGAAAAGGGAACCCTCTTACACTGTTGGTGGAAATGCAAACTAGTACAGCCGCTATGGAGAACAGTGTGGAGATTTCTTAAAAAACTGGAAATAGAACTGCCATATGACTCAGCACTCCCACTTCTGGGCATACACACTGAGGAAACCAGATCTGAAAGATACACGTGCACCCCAATGTTCATCACAGCACTGTTTATAATAGCCAGGACATGGAAGCAACCTAGATGCCCATCAGCAGATGAATGGATAAGGAAGCTGTGGTACATATACACTATGGAATATTACTCAGCCGTTAAAAAGAATTCATTTGAATCAGTCCTAATGAGATGGATGAAACTGGAGCCCCTTATACAGAGTGAAGTAAGCCAGAAAGATAAAGAACATTACAGTATACTAACACATATATATGGAATTTAGAAAGATCGTAACGATAACCCTATATGCAAAACAGAAAAAGAGACACAGAAATACAAAACAGGCTTTTGAACTCTGTGGGAGAAGGTGAGGGTGGGATGTTTTGAAAGAACAGCATGTATATTATCTATGGTGAAACAGATCACCATCCCAGGTGGGATGCATGAGACAAGTGCTCTGGCCTGGTGCACTGGGAAGACCCAGAGGGATCAGGTGGAGAGGGAGGTGGGAGCGGGGATCGGGATGGGGAATACGTGTAAATCTATGGCTGATTCATATCAATGTATGACAAAACCCACTGAAATATTGTGAACTAATTAGCCTCCAACTAATAAAAAAAAAATCTCAGCATTAAAAAAACTAAGATAATGGCATCCAGTTCCCATCACTTCATGACAAATAGAAGGGGAAACGGTACAAGCAGTGACAGGTGTTATTTTCTTGGGCTTCAAAATCACTGTGAATGGTGACTACAGCTATGAAATTAAAAGACATCTGCTCCTTGGAAGGAAAGCTGTGACAAACCTAGACAGTGTATTAAAAAGCAAAGCCATCAATTTGCTGATAAAGGTCCATATAGTCAAAGCTATTGTTTTTTCAGTATTCTTCCCAAAATAGTTGCTTTCAGCATCTATCTCCCCAAGGTGGGTCCTAATTGCTTCCTGCTTCTCCTATAAACTCTCTAAGATCAGCCAGTTTGTCTGACCCAAGCTTTTTGTAAATTACTGTTTCTGCACTAGGTGTTAGAGCATGTACGATTTTGTGTGCATTCTTCCAGGTTAGCGTCTTTATTTCTCAAAGACATCTTCCAATCCCCGCCCCCCAAGTAAGCCCTGCTAGACCTCAAAGCCAAATTAGTTTGTGGTCTCATCTTCATGGTGCAAGGTTCCTTGTGTAGGTAACTTTATGTGGGGCTTGGATTCCTCACTTCTTGGAAATAAACTCTGCAATGGTAATTATCATCTTGTTTCTGTGTAACTTGCTTGAGAGTTTGAGTTTATTTTATTTTTTTAAACACCTCAGAAACACATCACAGGGGTTTTCTTTTCCCCAGTAATTTTTATTATTTTTTGGGCACACAACACAGCATGCGAGATCTTTGTTCCCCAATCAAAGATTGAATCCATGCTCCCTGAAGTGGAAGCATGGAGCCTTAACTACTGGGCCACCAGAGAAGTCCCGGGAGTATGGGTCTAGACTATACTATTAATATATCTCCACTCTTCCTACCTGTTTTGTTGCGGTTGCTTCTTTATATCTTTTGCTGCAGCAGATCATTTCTGATAATCTTCTGGCTGTTTTCACCAGTAGTTGCTCTGTAAACAGCTGTGATTGTGGTGTACTCATGGAAGAAGGTGAGCTCCAGGTTGTGCTAAGCGGCCATGTTGCCTCCTCTCTCCTACGTCTGTGTTCATGCCAGAACCACACTGCTTTGATCGCCATCGTTTTGTAGTATGCTTAGAATCAAGAATAGGAACACCTGACTAAGTTTATTCTTTGTCAAAATTGTTTTGGCTATGTGGATTCCCTTGATATTTCACATAAATTTTAAGAAGGATTTTTTTTTTCTATTTCTATGGAAAACAATTTTGGGGTTTTGCTTGGAATTGCATTGAATATGTAGATGACTTTAGGTAGTATTGACATCTCAATATTCTCAATATTCCAACTTTTTAAAATTAATGTGTGTCTTTTGCAATATCTTTCAGCAACATTTTGCAGTTTTCAACATACAAGGCTTTTGTCTCCTGGTTTAAGTTTATTCTTCTGCAGGTTATTTATTGTAAATAAAACTTTCTTAGTTTGATATTTGAGCTGTTAATTGATATTATAGCAATTCAACATTCTTTCATGATAAAACCACCCTCTAAACAAATTGAGTATAGAAGGAGTGTACTCCAACTAAATATAAAGACTGTATATGACAGATTCACAACTCACATCATACTAAACACTGAAATGTTAAAAGCTATCCCATTAAAGTCAGGAAAAAGACAAGTATGCCCATACTCACTACTAGGAAGGAAATTTTACATGATATTTTCCTCTGTTTTATTAATTGCTAAAGAATCTGCCTGCAAGGGATTTCTGTGTGTTAATTTTGTATCCTGCAACTTTACTATATTCATTGATTAGCTCTAGTAATTTTCTGGTAGAGTCATTAGGGTTTTCTATGTAGAGGATCATGTCATCTGCAAACAGAGAGAGTTTCAATTCTTCTTTTCCTATTTGGATTCCTTTTTCTTCTTTTTCTGCTCTGATCGCTTGGCCAAAACTTCCAAAATGATGATGAATAGTAGTGGTGAGAATGGGCACCCTTGTCTTGTTCCTGATTTTAGGGAAAATGCTTTCAATTTTTCACCATTGAGGGTAATGCTTGCTGTGGGTTTGTCAAATATAGCTTTTATTATGTTGAGGTATGTTCCTTCTATTCCTGCTTTCTGGAGAGTTTTAATCATAAATGGATGTTGAATTTTGTCAAAGGCTATTTCTGCATCTATTGAGATAATCATATGGTTTTTATCTTTCAATTTGTTAATGTGGTGTATTACATTGATTGATTTGTGGATATTGAAGAATCCTTGCATTCCTGGGATAAAGCCCACTTGGTCATGATGTATGACTTTTTTAATATGTTGTTGGATTCTGTTTGCTAGAATTTTGTTAAGGATTTTTGCATCTATGTTCATCAGTGATATTGGCCTGTAGTTTTCTTTTTTTGAGGCATCTTTGTTCCTATACACTAACAATGAGAAAACAGAAAGAGAAATAAGAAACAATATCATTTACCATTGCAACAAAAAGAATAAAATACTTAGGAGTATTTCTACCTAAAGAAACAAAAGACTTATATATAGAAAACTATAAAACACTGATGAAAGAAATCAAAGAGTACACAAACAGATGGAGAAATATACCATGTTCATGGATTGGAAGAATCAATATTGTCAAAACGACTATACTACCCAAAGTAATCTATAAATTCAATGCAATCCCTATCAAGCTACCAACGGTATTTTTCACAGACTAGAACAAATGATTTCACAATTTGTATGGAAATACAAAAAACCTCGAATAGCAAAAGTAATCTTAAGAAAGAAGAATGGAACTGGAGGAATCAACCTGCCTGACATCAGGCTCTACTACAAAGCCACAGTCATCAAGACAGTATGGTACTGGCACAAAGACAGAAATATAGATCAGTGGAACAGAATAGAAAACCCAGAGATAAATCCACAAACCTATGGACACCTTATCTTTGACAAAGGAGGCAAGGATATACAATGGAAAAAAGACAACCTCTTTAACAAGTGGTGCTGGGAAAACTGGTCAACCACTTATAAGAGAATGAAACTAGAACACTTTCTAACACCATACACAAAAATAAACTCAAAATGGATTAAAGATCTAAATGTAAGACCAGAAACTATAAAACTCCTAGAGGAGAACATAGGCAAAACACTCTCTGACATAAATCACAGCAGGATCCTCTATGACCCACCTCCCAGAATATTGGAAATAAAAGCAAAAATAAACAAATGGGACTTAATTAAACTTAAAAGCTTTTGCACAACAAAGGAAACTATAAGTAAGGTGAAAAGACAGCCCTCAGAATGGGAGAAAATAATAGCAAATAAAGCAACAGACAAAGGTTTAATCTCAAAAATGTACAAGTAACTCCTGAAGCTCAATTCCAGAAAAATAAATGACCCAATCAAAAAATGGGCCAAAGAACTAAACAGACATTTCTCCAAAGAAGACATACAGATGGCTAACAAACACATGAAAAGATGCTCAACATCACTCATCATCAGAGAAATGCAAATCAAAGCCACAAAGAAGTACCATTACACGCCAGTTAGGATGGCTGCTATCCAAAAGTCTAAAGCAATAAGTGCTGGAGAAGGTGTGGAGAAAAGGGAACCCTCTTACACTGTTGGTGGGAATGCAAACTAGTACAGCCGCTATGGAGAACAGTGTGGAGATTTCTTAAAAAACTGGAAATAGAACTGCCATATGACCCAGCACTCCCACTTCTGGGCATACACACTGAGGAAACCAGATCTGAAAGACACGTGCACCCCAATGTTCATCGCAGCACTGCTTATAATAGCCAGGACATGGAAGCAACATAGATGTCCATCAGCAGACGAATGGATAAGGAAGCTGTGGTACATATACACCATGGAATATTACTCAGCCTTTAAAAAGAATTCATTTGAATCAGTTCTAATGAGATGGATGAAACGAGCCCATTATACAGAGTGAAGTAAGTCAGAAAGATAAAGACCAATACAGTATACTAATGCATATATATATGGAATTTAGAAAGATGGTAACGATAACCCTACATGCAAAACAGAAAAAGAGACACAAATGTACAGAAACGACTTTTGGACTCTGTGGGAGAAGTCGAGGGTGGGATGTTTCGAGAGAACAGCATCAAAACATGTATATTATCAAGGGTGAAACAGATCACCAGCCCAGGTTGGATGCATGAGACAAGTGCTTGGGGCTGGTGCACTGGGAAGACCCAGAGGGATCAGGTGGAGAGGGAGGTGGGAGGAGGGATCGGGATGGGGAATACATGTAAATCCATGGATTATTCATGTCAATGTATGGCAAAACCCACTACAATATTGTAAAGAAACTAGCCTCCAACTAATAAAAATAAAGGAATAAATAAATAAACAGAATAAAACTTAAAAAAGAAATTCTGCCTGCAATACAGAAGACCTGGGTTTGATCCCTGGGTCAGGAAGATCCCCTGTAGAAGGAAATGTCAACATATTCCAGTACTCCTGCCTGAAGAATTCCATGGATAGAGGACTTGGCAGGCTACAGTCCATGGGATCTCAAAGAGTCGGACACAACTGTGCAACTTTCACTTTCACTTCCATTTCACTTTTGTGGGATTAAATGAAAATAAAAGTGAAAGTTTTTCAGTGATGTTTGACTCTTTGCAACCCCATGGACAATACAGTCCATGAAAATTTCCAGGCCAGAACACTGGAGTAGATAGCTTTTCCCTTCTCCAGGGCATCTTCCCAACCCAGGGATGGAACCCAGATCTCTCTGATTGCAGGCGGATTCTTTACCAGCTGAGCCACAAAGAAAGCCCTAGAATACTGGAGTGGGTAGCCTATCCCTTCTCTGGCAAATCTTTACAACCCAGGAATCGAACCAGGGTCTCCTACATTGCATGTAGATTCCTTATGGGTAACTTCAGTTAAAAAAAATAATAACTAGATAAATAGTTTTTCTTCTAAATGGTGAAAAAAATATATATTTCTAAACAAACTTCAAGGCAGAGTAAATGCAGTACTAAATAAAAATAAAGAAAAACTTGCTGTGACAGGTAAGAAAATATATTTTTAGTAAGTGTAACTTTAATGGAATGACAGAGCTGATATTTTATTCTTGAGCCATGATAACCTCTAAATGGTTCTAAAGCTATTATTTTCTTCGTGTTACATTTTCTGACCCTGACTATATGATTTGATCCAATGGTATCTTTGCAGGTACTTGAACTTTTAAAACTCTGGAAAATCCCAGTGAATTCAATTAAGTATAAATCAGTCTTGAACACATTCCAATTCTAAGACTCAATGAAAAAAAAAGAAAGACTCAAGGATAAATGTGGCTAAAAGGGATAAAATGTCCAGCTCTTTGCCAATATCAGGAAAAAGATGATATCCTTTCAGGAACTGATACGAAACTTTTTAGAGGTTCTTTGTTAGGCTTAAAACATTCCATAAAAAGAAAACAGAAGAAAAGCACAAAGATATCTCTCAAAATTTCAGCAAGTTGGGTCCCACAGCATGGTCCAATGAAAAGGGCTAAAAAATTGGATGGCATTTTTCTGTTCTGCAATTAGTAGGAAAAGAAGTTACTAGAGACAATTTCCCTGCAAATGGTTAGTTGTTATTTTCCTGTGTCAATGCATAATTTGCTTATCTTTTGATAAATTATCCCAACCTGGTAAATCGTGTTTATATTTGTATTTATGCAGCATGGATTTTATTTTAAAACTTTACAGTGCAACTAAAAACAATCTTCTGAGGAATCAGAAATCTCCATGGAGAAAATGGGTAAACTGTTGAATGAAATAAAATACAATCTTAAGTAATAATGCCTTTTTTTTTTTTTTTTGCCATTTAGTGTCAAACTAGATGAAAGAAGAATTTCAGGTCCCTATGAGTGAGTTAAAAAGTCTTCCTTCAGACTGTGAACAAGCCTCCAGAAGGTAAGACTAACAGGAAATATTGAGAAACACGCTTCATCATTGTGTGAATTTATTAGGTAAATAAATTACTCTGAATGAAATAAAACTTTGATTTAATTCTAGTTTTATCACTTAAAAAGGTGTGACCTTGGGGAAATTAATTAGATGTTCTCAGTCTTAATTTCTTCAACTATGAAATGGGGAGTAAATTTCTTGTTATAGTAAGTTTACATGTGGCACATTGAATTATGAGGGCATGGCTGGAATTCGCCGTAGGAGTTCCTAGTATATACTAGTGTATAGTGATATAATCAAAATAGGGTTTAAAGAGGATCATATGGACTACTTCAAGAGAACACATTTTTGAGGCCAGAATAAAAGTGGAAAGAATTGGGCAGGAGGTTGTTTTAGGGCATCAGAAAGAACATGTGTGTGGGGTGGAGAATGATCTAATTTGGGGCGAAGTTTTAAAGTAGAGACAATGGGATCTGTTAAGGGTGTCAACAAATAATTTGAGAGGCATATGGGAGTGTAGAATACAGTGAAGTTTTTTGTCTGAGCAATTACATGACAAATTGTATCATTTAATGAGATAGGGAATACCTTTTGTATTGTGGAACCTTTGAAATTTATTTCTTATGTATACGAAATTGACATCCAATTGTAGATGTCCAAAATTAGAGAGGTTGCCTACACAAGATTGGAAATAAGTGGGGAGATATGTGCTTGAGACAGAAAATTAAAGTGCTTCAGCATTTGTCAGGAAAAAGAGCAATATCCAACTAAAGACCCTAAGGATCCTCAATGTGGTTTGAGAAAATTTTAAAACATTGACCTATTTCTAGATTTTTTTTTTCTAATCACACTGAATATGTAGAAATTAACTTAAATGTGTCTCAAGTATTAGACCTTTATTTATTGTTTATTGCACTAGATATGCTCGCTAGTGTTAGTTCCTCAGTCATGTCCAACTCTTTGTGATCCTATAGGCTCTAGCCCACCAGGCTCCCCTGTCCATTGGATTCTCCAGGCAAGAACACTGGAGTTGGTAGCCATTTCCTTCTCCAGAGGATCTTCCTGACCCAGGGACTCAGGGATAGAACCTAAGTCTCCTGCATTGCAGGCAGATTCTTTATGGCCTGAGGCATCTTTGTGATTTTATAAATGGTGTACTTTTTAAGGAATTCCCTTCTTATCTTCACTTGTTATTTCATTTTTTTCCCCTTAAACTACCAAAGATTTGTATTCCTTTGGGATGCTATCTCTGATTTCTGTTTCATTGATGTAGTCCTACAGTGAGACTCTTAGGTTGTGTGAATATTCTCATAATAGTACTTATTATATGAGCCTGATTATTTTCTGATCTCTTGTCATATCTCACTGAAGGTAGGAAACTATGCCTTATTCAACTTGGTAATCACAAGATCTATGGCAACTGGACACGAATAATCCATATACATTATTTTAATTGAATGGATAAAAGGTTTGAAACTTATTATGCATTTAACAATTTCTCACTTGTAAACTGTTTCTAATATGTGAACTCAGCTCCTGTAGAGATAAGATGGAACCAAGGTACAATGTGACTCTGTCCTCCTGGGCCTCACACAGAATCCAAAGGAGCAGAAAGTCCTTTCTGTTATGTTCTTGTTCTACATTTTGACCGTGGTGGGTAATGTGCTCATTGTTGTGACAATAACTGTTGATAAGACTCTTAACTCACCAATGTACTTTTTTCTTGCTAGCTTATCATTTATAGATTTAATTATTCTTCTTCAGTTTCCCCAAGATTAATTTCAGACTTGATGTTTGGGGAAAATACCATATCCTTTGAATCTTGCATGATCCAGCTCTTTACTGAGCATCTTTTAGGTGGATCAGAGATCATTCTTCTGCTGGTGATGACCTATGACCGCTATGTGGCCATCTGCAAGCCCTTGCATTATTTGGTCATTGTGAGGCAGAGGGTATGCGTTGTTCTGCTGGTGGTGTCCTGGGTTGGAGGCTTTCTGCACTCAGTAATTCAACTTAGCACTATTTATGGGCTCCCATTCTGTGGTCCCAATGTCATTGATCAGTTTCTCTGTCACATGCAACCTTTACTGAAAGGTTACAAGTACTGAAATGGTCTGTACTGACACCTATGTCATTGGCATCTTAGTTGTGGCCAATAGAGGACAGATCTGCACTATAGTGTTTCTGCTCTTACTTATGTCCTATAGAGTCATCCTGCACTCTCTGAAGAACCTGAGTCAGGAAGGGAGGCAGAAAGCCCTTTAGACCTGTGGTTCCCACATCACTGTCATTGTCTGTTTCTTTGTTCCCTCTATATTTGTAACGCAAGACCTGCTAAGACCTTTCCCTTGATAAATCTTTGACTGTGCTTTATGCAGTCATAACTCTTATGCAGAACCCACTAATCTATAGTCTAAAACACTCTGAACTGACTAATGCTATGAAGAGGCTCTGGAGAAAAAAAAGTCATATCAGGCAGTAGATAAATGCATTATCTATCATGACAAAAGTAATTTAGCATTAGAGCCAATAATCTTGGAGTGTAAAAGTTTTCATAAGTCTGATGCAAACTTATCTTTACTCTGATTTATATATATAATTAAAATATGAGCTATATGTTTGTGTTGTTATTTTTTATTTTTAATTAGAGGATAATTATTTTTTAATATTGTGATGGTTTCTACTATACATCAACATGAATCTACCATATGTTTATTAATAGTTTCTCTGCTAGAATGTGAACTTTATAATATCTATTTTAACACTGTACCTAGAGAGGTAAAATGTATTTATGGTATGGAGTCAATAATAACATGTCATTTTTTACTGAATTAGATTTTTATAAACACACCATTGTTTACTCAAATTCTTATTTAATTCTTTCTCTTTCTTAATTTTATTTTGGTCATAGTTTTTGGTTTTATATTCAATACTTTTATTGTACTAGTTAAAAATATATGAACTGTCTTCTTATTCATTTTCATTTGAATTACATATTACATTTTAGTGTAATATTACTTTTTTAAGTGAAATATTGAAAATATATTGGATAAGAGTGCATATAGAAATAGAATTTATGCAACATTCAGCACCTTGAATAAAACTCCTGCTCATCCCCAAACCAGAGCCTCCCAGATTTTTCAGATGTGGTCATTTCACTTTGTTTCTAAAATTCTTTAAGTAATAATCTTTTCAAAAGTAAGTATATTTTCACATATTTTTGCTACTATTTTTGTAACTAACATTGTTAAATAGTAACAAAAATATATGAAAATATTCTGTGTATACATTTTTCATTCTACTTCTCAACCTCCTGAAGATCTTTACATGCAAGTATGTGTGCTAAGTCCATTCAGTTGCGTCTGACTCTGTGCCACCCTATGGACTATAGCCCGCCAGGCTTCTCTGTTCATGGAATACTCCAGGCAAGAATACTGGAGTGGGTTGCCTCTCCAGGGGATCTTCCCAACCCAAGGATTGAACCCAGGTCTCCACATTGCAGGCATATTCTTTACCATCTGAGCCACCAAGGAGCCTCCATACAAGTTTATATAAGACTAAATAATTTTTTCTTCATACTGCTTAACTGTGATATAAAGATACACTAACATTGATGCATCCAGTCCCATTCTTCCTCAGCCTTTTACTCCCCTAAGTTTGGAAAATACCCTTTTGACACATTCCAAAATTCAGTGCTTGGTAAAGATTTACGTTATATGAAAGTCTGATTAAATAAATAATTCTACTTGTATACTTTAATTACAAATAAATAAATAAAGTTAAATTTGAGCATCTATTCATAGGTTTAAAATGATTTATATTCTTTTCTCACAAATTGCCTATTAAGAAATTTTATATGTTTTAGTTGATTGTTCATCTTTATCTATACTGAACGGCATTTAATTATATACTAAAAAAAAACTCATTTACTTTGTATGTGGAATTATTATTTTTCTAGCTTGTAATTTGTTTTTCTTATTTTTATACTGTGCAGAACATTTAAAATTTAATGTAACCAAACTATTCTTCTCCACATTTAACTTTTTAAGTGTTTTTGCTATTTTATGTTTTATATTTAAAATTTGAAACCATCTACACATCATTTGATGTGAAGTGTTAAGTAGGGATCACATTTCAATTATTGCTCTAGATTTCCAGTTTTTTATAAGGATATTTATTTCTCCCCATAGCTTTGGTATTCAAACTATGCAATCAAAAATATGGCATGTGTTTGGATCAAACTCAGGCTGCCATTATGTTCACTTGATCTCTTTTTTCATGTGCAATTTAACACAGAATATAATTATATATTATTTAAAATAAACTTTATATCTCATAAGTCTAGGACTCCTTTATTTAGTATTCCTTATCAGAGCTATGCTTATTCTTACATATTTATACTTTAAAATTAAATTTCAATATGCCTTTCCAGTTAAAACTGTACTTAGTATTTTGAATAGATTTGACTGGGAAAGAATTTGTATCTTCAGAGAATTCATAATTTTTATACACAAACTACATAGGTCTTCTACTTAGAGGTCTTCCTTTATGTTCAAGTCTCCCTATATTTCTAGTTTGTAACTTTAGATTTTTGAATTTGTATGCCACTGTTTTAAACTGGATTATGTCTTCTATCACATTTTCCAAGCATCTGTACTTTTGATGTATGACATTTGTTTTTTAAGCTTTTTAATAGCATATGATCTTCACAGTACATCCATCATTTAAAAAAAATCTAAGTTCTATAAATTTTGATACACAAGTCATGTAGTCACTGTCACATTCAATATTCAGAATGTTTCATCATCAGTAGCATTTCTCCACGAACTTTGTAATCACCTCCTGTCTTCATTTCCAAGTCCATTTCCTTTCCTTTAGTTTTGTCATTTTCCAGAATGTCAGATTCAATCATATGGCATGTAAACTTTCCCTCATAGCTTTATTGGGGTATAATTGACAAATTAAAATGTATACTTCAGATTACAGTGTGATGACTTTATACATATATACTCTGTTGAAGTGGTTAACAGTCCACACCTCCAAAGCATAGGGCATGGATTCTACCCCTGGTTAAAGAACTAAGATCCTGCTTGCTCTATGATGCAAACAAAAAAGGAAGAATAAACAAAAAAAAAAATCAAGGGTACAATATAGTTTAATAAACTATAGCCAACATGAGCTTCCCAGATAGTACTAGTGCAGTTAGTGCAGGACATATAAGTGAAAGTTTCAGTCCCTGGGTCAAGAAGATCCTCTGGAGTAGGAAATGGCAATTTGCTCCAGTATTCTTGTCTGGGAAATCCCACTGATGTAAGAGCCTGGCAGGCTGCAGTCCATGGGCTCACAAAAGTGTGAAACAACTGAGCGACTTAGCAAGCACATGTTATGTTTCATGGGTACATACACTAAGAGAAAGTTAAGAAAAAGAATAGTAAATATATAGATTTTAATATATCAAAGGAGTAGTACCGCAGGTTAGTGGGAAACAGAATAATTATTCTGTACATGTACTGGGAAAATTCATTTATTCTTCTAATCAGAAAAGTGAAAGTGAAAGTAGCTCAGTCGTGTCTGACTCTTTGCGAGCCCATGGGCAATACAGTCCATGGAAATCTGCAGGCCAGAATATCAGAGGGGGTAACCTTCCCTTCCTCCAGAGGATCTTCCCAACCCAGGGATCAAACCCAGGTCTCCCTCATTGCAGGCAGGTTTCTTTACCAGTTGATCAGAAAAGAATGGGTATTTCCTCTTCACACTGTACTTGAAAAATGTATATCCTATGTGGGTTAAATATGTAAATGTGAAAGTGTGCTCAGCTGCTCAGTCATGTCTGACTCTTTGCCATCTCGTAGACTATATTCTGTTGTCCATGAAGTTATCACAGCAATAATATTGGAATAGGTTGCCATTTCCTCCTCCAGGGGATCTTCCCAAGCCAGCAGGTTCTTTAATACTGAACCACTTGGGAAGCCCAAATGGTGAAAATGATTCACTTTAAAAAGCATAAAGATAATTATCCTTATAACTTGGGACAGGAAAAACAAGAATTTTGCATAGCTCTTTCATCCTGGATCCACTTTCCATATCCCTATATCATAGCATATGTGAGGAATCTTTGATGAGACCACATTCACTGCTGTATCCAGGTGTGAATTCTTCTCATTCTGATAATCTGGAAGTATTTAATTCACCATTCAAATTTCTTTCTGGCTAGAAGATCTAAAGTGTGTTATATTTCTTTCACCAAATAATAAATGGAACTTTATTGCTGGATTTCTTCAATATGTGCTAAATATTTAGGCCATTAATATTGATAAGTATATGAAGTGAATCCAATTATAATTTCAGAAAATGATGATGATATATTTTGTGCTTCAGTATCTGTATAGTAGGTGGAATTCTCATAAGAAACATGCAATGCCAGAGCTTTATTAAGGCTGTTTGTGACACAGTCAATGACCCCAAAACTACTATAGAATCACTAAATTATAAACAGAGAAAATATCTTTCATTTAAGTCAAGAATATATAGATTGCAGAGAATCAGAAAGTCATTCACTATATAAAACAAAATAGTCTGCACCCAAAATGTTATACATTCATTGCATGAAAAAAAATTATTAGGTTTAAAGTTGGCTGACTCAGGATGTCTACTGGGATATGTGGTAGGCTTGTATCACTGCAAATTTTACTAGTATAACTGTTTTTACTGCATCCCTCAGGTTTTGGATTATGGATCAATTTTCATTTGGCTACAAACATTTTTCAATTTCTTCTTTGATGACTTCAGTTGTGTTGTAATGTTTAGCTCAGCCTCCACATATTTGCCTTTTTTTTTCCCTTGTAGTTGATTTATAGTCTCATAATGCTGTGGTTGGATAAGATGCTTTATATGATTCCAAACTTCAAAACTGACTGAGGCTTTCTGTGTGTCCCCTAGCATGTGATCCAACCTTGACAATGTTCCTGTTGCCCTTGAAAATGAAATGTATACTTCTGCTTTTGGACACTATGCTGGTTGTTTGATCTGAGTATTAATATGGCTGGCTGTAGGTCACAGGGGTCTTGGGGCTAGTATTGATCACTGGTGGGTGGGGCTGAGCCTATTGGGTATTAGGACTGGTGTCTTCCTACTAGACGATGAGGTTGGGTATTGGGACTAGTGCTAGTTCACTGGTGGAGGTGCTGAGTCCAAGGATTTCTGTCTGTGGGGCCTGTGGATCCTTGAGCTGGTGGATGAGACTAGGGACCAGCGTGTACCCTGATGAGTGGGCTGAGTCCTGACATGGTGGGCTGAAGCATCTTTATGATCACAGGGCTGCTGTCCACCCACTGGTGTTTGAAGCCATGCCCTAATGGATCCTGAAGCTGTGCCAGCTCACTATTGGTTGAAACTGGTCCTGGGGTCTCTGGTGGCAGGGTCCAGGATTTCAGAACCTGAACTTGGCCTGCCCATGGTTGGAGCTGAAGACCAAGTAATCATGGATTTGCTGCCCGGCCCCTGGTGAGCGAGCATGAGAAACACTGGGCTGGCTGAAGCACAAGCTGGAATGAAGATTGCAAGCAGAAATATAAAAAACCTCAGATATGCAGATGACACCACTCTTATGGCAGAAAGTGAAGAGAAACTAAAAAGCCTCTTGATAAAAGTGAAAGAGGAAAGGGAAAAAGTTGGCTTAAAGCTTAATATTCAGAAAACTAAGATCATGGCATCTGGTCCCATCACCTCATGGGAAATAGATGGGGAGACAGTGGAAACAGTGTCAGACTTCATTTTTTTTTTGGGGGGGGGGCTCCAGAATCACTGCAGATGGTGACTGCAGCCATGAAATTAAAAGACACTTACTCCTTGGAAGGAAAGTTATGACCAACCTAGATAGCATATTAAAAAGCAGAGGCATTACTTTGCCAACAAAGGTCTGTCTGGTCAAGGCTATGGTTTTTCCAGTGGTCATGTATGGATGTGAGAGTTGGACTGTGAAGAAAGCTGAGTGCCGAAAAACTGATGCTTTTAAACTGTGGCGTTGGAGAAGACTCTTGAAAGTCCCTTGGACTGCAAGGAGATCCAACCAGTCCATCCTAAAGGAGATCAGTCCTGGGTGTTCATTGGAAGGACTGATGCTGAAACTGAAACCCAAGTACTTTGTCCACCTCATGAGAAGAGTTGACTCATTGGAAAAGACCTGATGCTGGGAGGGATTGGGGGCAGGAGGAGAAGGGGACAACAGAGGATGAGATGGTTGGATGGCATCACCGACTCGATGGGCATGAGTTTGAGTAAACTCCGGGAGTTGGTGATGGACAGGGAGGCCTGGCGTGCTGCGATTCATGGGGTTGCAGAGAATTGGACACGACTGAGCGACTGAACTGAACTGTAACATCTTTCAGTAATATTTTGTAGTTTTCAGTGTAGAAGACTTTGCTTCTCACTTAAGTTTACTTTTGGACTTCACTGGTGGCTTAACTAGTAAAGATTCCACCTGCAATGAGGGAAACTTGGGTTTGATCCCTGGGTTGGGAGAACCCACTGGAGAAGGGAAAGGCTACCCACTCCTGTATTCTGGCCTGGAGAATTCCATGGACTGTATAGTCCAAGGGGTCACAAAGAGTCAGACATGAATGAGCAACTTTTACTTACATTTACTTTTAATTATCTTATTCTCTTTGATGCTGTTATAGGTGGAATTATATTCTTAATTTCCTCTTTGTTGTGTTCATTGACACCATAGAAACAACATCCTTTTGAGATGAAAAATTTTCAGCAAATTAGGTACAAAAGGAATGTACCACACCATGATAGAGCTGTGTATGCACATCCACAGGGAGCATTAGATTCAATAGAAAAGCTGAACACTTCCCCTTAAAAAGCAGGAATAAGAGAAGTGTGCACACTTTCACTACATTTTAGAAACACATACCTTCAAAACTTTTCTTCGAATTTTTAGAGTTTTCTACAAATAGATTGTATCATCTCCAAAGTGATTT
The DNA here is from genome assembly GCF_033118175.1 of Dama dama. NCBI lineage: Eukaryota > Metazoa > Chordata > Mammalia > Artiodactyla > Cervidae > Dama > Dama dama. The sequence goes on along the minus strand of NC_083712.1, from coordinate 7,844,229 downwards.
TATAATTAGTTAAATTTTACTTAATTTTGCTATTTGTAACAGTGTTTCCAATGGTAACCACATTCTAATGTTTGGATTTCAGCTTCAGCATCACCTTAAAAACCTTCTTCTCTAATTACATTATCCATAGAAAAATTCACTCTTTTATTTCTGTCACTGTACTTATTTATTGTCTTATAATCAGTGAATGGGGTGTCCCTGCAGCTCAGATGGTAAAATGTCTGCCTGCAATGCTGGAGACCTGGGTTCGATCCCTGGGTTTGGAAGATCCCCTGGAGAAAGGAATGGCAGCCCACTCCAGTACTCTTGCCTGGAGAATTCCATGGACAGAGAAGCCTGGCGGGCTACAGTCCATGGGGTCAGACAGAGTCAGTTTCTGGCATTAAATAGGTACCTTAGCTTAAAAAATAACTATTAGTTAAATAACTAGTAATTGCTTATCAACTGGTGATAAAATTATTATATATCTAACCAAAATTTAAGGTAAATAAATTTAATATTAATTAAATAAAAAGAAACACAAATTTGTTGTGGCAGTTGGGAAGTATATCTTTAATTAGTCAAACTGGTACAAAATGTCTGGTCTGATATTTTACTCCTGAGTTGCAATTACTTCACAATGGTTTTAAGACCATATTTTCCTCCATGTTACACTTTCTGACCCTAATTATGTGATTTGACCTTATAGTATCTTTACATGTACAGATAGTTTTAACATTTAGTGGAAAATCCCAGTGAATTTAATTAAGGAAGGATTGATATTGGACACATTCCAATTTCAAGACTCAGTGATAAATGTAGCTAGAAGGGATACATGTCTAGTTATCTTTGTCAATATCAGAAAAGAGATGATATCCTTTTGAGAACTGATGTAAAATTTCAGGAGGTCCTTATTTAGGCTTAAACCATTGCATAAAAAAGAGAAAAGCACAAGAATTTCTGTCAAAATTTCAGTTCAAGTATTCTAGCTTTACTAACAAAATGAAAAGAGAAGATCTAAGCAATTGAATGGTATTTTTCTATTTTGATATTAGTAGGAAAATAAATTACTAGAGACACATTTTCTTGGGAAATGACTGGTTGCTACCTTTCTATGTAAATTTAGGATTTGTTTCAGTTTTTGATAAATTACCCTAATGTGGTCATTTCTTTCTGTATATGCATGAAATTCCTTTAAATAATTATGCAGATAAAAAACTCTTTTGATCAGTCAGAAAACTCATGGAGAAAATGGACAGACACTGGAGTGACATAAGATATTTTTTCAAGAAATAATGCAAAACTTTTCCTTCTGTTATCAAACTGGATGAAAGAAGAACTCAAGATCCATATGAGTGGTTTTAATATTTATCCTGCAGATAATGAGCAAGCCTCCACAAGTAAGGCCAACAGTAAATAGTGGGAAGCAGGCATCGTAATTGTGTGATTATCTTTACTATTGAGGAAATTTAATTACCTTGAAATAAATAAAATTTAGAATCAATTCTAGTTTTTTTTCCATTTATTTTTATTAGTTGGAAGCTAATTACTTTACAATATTGTAGTGGTTTTGTCATACATTGACATGAATCAGCCATGGATTTACATGTATTCCCCATCCCGATCCCCCCTCCCACCTCCCTCTCCACCCGATTCCTCTGGGTCTTCCCAGTGCACCATGCCCGAGCACTTTTCACATGCATCCAACCTGGGCTGGTGATCTGTTTCACCCTAGATAATATACATGTTTCAATGCTGTTCTCTCGTCTTTCTAACACCATACGTGAAAATAAACTCAAAATGGATTAAAGATCTAAATGTAAGACCAGAAATTATAAAACTCCTAGAGGAGAACATAGGCAAAACACTCTCCGACATAAATCACAGCAGGATCCTCTATGACCCACCTCCCAGAATATTGGAAATAAAAGCAAAAATAAACAAATGTTCATAGAATCAATTCTAGTTTTATCACTTAAAAATGTGTGACCATGGAAATATTAATGTAATGTTCTGTGCCTTAATTTCTTCAACTATGACAAAGAGATTACAGTTCTCATTACTATAAATTTAAATGTGATATATTAAATTGTGAGCACGTGATTGAAACTGACTTTATGTGCATACATACTCAGTCATGTCTGACTCTTGTGACCCTGTGGATTGTAGCCCACCAGGCTCCTCTGTCCATGAGATTCTCCAGGCAAGAATACTGGAGCAGCTTGCCATTTCTTGCTTCAAAGGATCTTCCCAATCCAGGGATCAAACCCAGGTCTCCTGCATTATATTCACTGATAGATTTAAGAGAACACATTTATTGGAGGCCAGAATAAAAGTGGAGAAAAAGGGCAGGAGGCCATTGCGTTGGGCCACGAAGAAAATGCAAGTAGCAAATGATCCAATTTGTGATGTATTTTGGAAGTAGAGACAACAGGATTTGCTAAAGGTATCCCTAAGTAAGATGAGAACAATAGGGAGTGAAGAACATGGTGAAGCTTTTTGTTTGTTTGAGCAGTGACATGGAAGTTGATATTTAATAAGATGGGGAACTCCCTTTTTATTGTGGAATATTTTAACTTATTTTTACATGTATTAAATTTATATCCAATTGTACATCCAAAGTTGGAGATGTTGCATATATTTTGTTTTGCATTGGTTTACAGCTGTCTCATAGTTGTTTCTATTGCCCAGCAAAATAAAATATAACATGTACCAGGTTCCAAATCTTCATTTGTAACAATGGTTATGTTGTTATAGTCTTTACACATATTTATGTAGAATTATAAGACAAAGTTGAAAATAGATGGAAAGCTAGAGCCTGGAGACAAGCTTACAGTGTTTAAGCATTTACTATCAGAAAATGAGGAATATCCAACTGAACACCCTAGGAAATAAGTTTCAGTGAGGTTTGACACAATTCAGGACAGTGACCTTCTATTTATAGTTTTATCTACTAACAGTGAATATTGAAATGAGCTTAAATGGATCTCAAGTATTACACCTTTGTGACTTTATATATGGTGTACCTTTTAAAGGAACTCCTTTATCATATTCTTGTTTCATTTTTCCTTTAAAAAAGCTTTTTAAAAATTACTGCCTCTGTAAAGCCTTCTCTGACTTCAGTTTGATTGATATTATATTGAACTTGATTGATGTTATGCTTTAGCTTGATTAATATGTATGTCTATTAACTATAAACTTGTGTGAATTTTCTTATAAAGGTACTTACTAGATGGTTTTGGAATTATCTCTTCATGGGGAATACATGTAACTGCATGGCTGATTCATGTCAATGTATGACATAACCCACTGAAATGTTGTGAAGTAATTAGCCTCCAAATAATAAAAAAATAAAAAAAAAATAATAAAATCTGCAGATTGCTTGGATAATGTAGGCATTTTACTAATATTTATTTTTCCATCCATGAACATGGAATATCTTTTCATTTATTTGTGTCTTTAATTTCCCTCATCAGTGTTATATTATTTATCATATAATTAATAATTATATAGCATATAATATAATGTATATATATAATTTATTTCTAAGTATTTATTATTTCTTATGCTGTTGTGAATGAGATTATTTACTTAAATTGCTTTGTAGATGGTTCATTGTTGGTATCAGTTCAGTTCAGTTCAGTTGCTCAGTCGTGTCTGACTCTTCGAGACTCCGTGAATCACAGGCCTTCCTGTCCATCACAAACTCCCGGAGTCCACTCAAACTCATGCCCATCAAGTCGGTAATGCCATTCAGCCATCTCATCCTCTGTCGTCCCCTTCTCCTCCTGCCCCCAATCCCTCCCAGTATCAGGGTCTTTTCCAATGAGTCAACTCTTCGCATTGATTTTTGTATGTTGAATTTGTATCCTGCAACTGTGAACTTGCTTATTAGCTAAAACAATTCTGGCACAATTTTTCATATATTTTGTATGTTAGATCATATTCAGTATGTAGTCGTTTAAATCTGGCTTCTTGAACTTAGTTTCATGCTGTTGAGATTTATGTGCATTATTGTATTTATCAATAGTTTATTAATTTTGTTGCTGAGTGGTGTTCCATTCAGTGGATGTATCACAGTTTGTTTGTCCCTTTCTCCATTAACTGATTTTTTTATTGCCTCCAGGTACTTGAATTTATAGATAAAGCTGCTATAAATATTGATATATAGGTTTTTGTAAAAATAAGCAAATAAGCTTGAATATAGTTAAAAATAATTCTTTGCATGATACTAGTTGTCAGAAACAATTGATAGTGATGACTGAGAGATGGGCACCAAAGAAGTTGAGCTCTATGATTTTTCCAGGTTATTATCTTCAAAAAGTTTCCATGCTGTGGTTCAGAGAGGGATATATCAGAAGCTCTTGGGAGACTCCTGAGATGAGGAGATCAGAGTTACTAGAACCCTTTAAAAGTTCTTTTCTCGGTATATATGTACCACAGCTTCCTTATGCATTCATCTGCTCATGGGCATCTAGGTTGCTTCCATGTCCTGGCTATTATAAACAGTGCTGCGATGAATATTGGGGTGCACATGTCTCTTTCAGATCTGGTTTCCTCAGTGTGTATGCCCAGAAGTGGTATTGCTGGGTCATATGGCAGTTCTATTTCCAGTTTTTTAAGAAATCTCCACACTGTTCTCCATAGTGGCTGTACTAGCTTGCATTCCCACCAACAGTGTAAGAGGGTACCATGGAATATTACTCAGCCATTAAAAAGAATTCATTTGAATCAGTCCTAATGAGATGGATGAAACTGGAGCCCATCATACAGAGTGAAGTAAGCCAGAAAGATAAAGAACATTACAGCATACTAACACATATATATGGAATTTAGAAAGATGGTAATGATAACCCTATATGCAAAACAGAAAAAGAGACACAGATGTACAGAACAGACTTTTGGTCTCTGTGGGAGAAGGCGAGGGTGGGATGTTTCGAGAGAACAGCATGTATATTTTCTATACTGAAACAGATCACCAGCCCAGGTTGGATGCAAGAGACAAGTGCTCGGGCCTGGTGCACTGGGAAGACCCGGAGGAATCGGGTGGAGAGGGAGGTGGGAGGAGGGATTGGAATGGGGAATACATGTAACTCCATGGCTGATTCATGTCAATGTATGACAAAACCCACTGCAATGTTGTGAAGTAATTAGCCTCCAACTAATAAAAATATATGAAAAAAAAATAAAAGTTCTTTTCTCCCTTCCATAAAAATATTTTCAATGCCTTGGTGGTTTTGTCAGTAAGTCACTTCCAACTCTTGGGATCCCATGGACTGTAGTCTGCCAGGTTCCTCGGTCCAGTGGATTTTCCAGGCAAGAATACTAGAGCGGGTTGCTATTTCCTTTTCCAGGATATCTTCCCAAACCAGGGATTGAACTTGGGTCAGTTGCATTGCAGGCAGTCTCCTGCATTGCAGGTGAATTCTTTGCCAACTGAGACACCAGGGAAACCCTTCAGGAACTGGTACAAGAGCTTGGTAAGATTGCAGTCCTCAAATTGCCATTCTCTGCTGATGATGAATAAACTGGATATTGCTGAAGAAATGGTCAGCACTCTGTTTCAGGTCGATATTCTGACCAGAGGAGGACAGCGGCATTTGGCACCCAGGAATGAGTGTTAGCTTTGAACAGTAATCCCCAGAAAGACTGAGTATTTCTCCTTGCCCTGGGGGCAATACTGATTGCAAATTGTCTTAGATCCCTGAGAGAAAGTTTAAGATGCACATTTATGCTACCTATCTGTGGTGATATCACAAAGATCGTATTGAAGAATGACTGACGACTGTTATTCAAAATGCTCTGACTTTGGAAAATCATCACATTTGGTAAGTGAAAAGGGGCTGGATTTTACTGAATTGAATTCTGGGATTCATTTCAAACTGCTCTTCACAAACCTAGATTGCAGTTTATCATCGTCATCATTATCAGTCTCACCATTGTATTCGTTGGCTTAGATTCTCATACAAAATTCACCAGACTGGGTAGTTTCAACAGAAGATGTTTATTTTCACTCAGAAAAGAGGCCAGAAGTCCATGATCGAGGGGACAGCAGGGCTGGCTTCTGGAGGCCTTGCTTTGTGATTTGCAGACAGCTGTCTTCTCACTCTGCTCTCACGTGGCCTTTCCTCTGTGCACTCATGCAAGAGCCAGCTCTTCTGTCCCTTCCTGTTCTTCTAAGGACACCCTTTCAATCACATTAGGTCCCTACTGTTACGATCTCAATAGTACCAGGTATTCTAGCCCTCATTGTTCAAGGTTTCCAAGTTTAGGTACCAGAGTGAATAAACATTTTGGATGACTTCAACCTGTTTCTAACTGCAAGCTTATGACAGATACAGAGCTAGAAGTACTTAGCTGAGCTAAGCAAATGCCTGACCCATTGAAATCACCAACTATAATAAAGTGAATGTTGTTGCTTTAAAACCATAAATGACGGTATACTTTTTTGTGCTACAATAGTATCTGAAACAGTGCAGTCATTTAGGCCCTATGTTACTGGCTCATGGATACATATACTAATTGAACAAAAGAGAAAGTTAAGAAAAAAAAATATTATATATATATATATATATATATATATATACACACATATAGATAGATAGGTAGATAGATAGATTTTAACGTATGAATGTAGTGGTATTGCAGGTTACTGGGAAGCAGAATAATTATTCAGTACATACACTGGGAAATTTCATTTACCCTTATGATCAGAGAGAAATGTTTCCACTTTACACTTTGAAAATAAATCACTTTAAAAAGCTTAAAGGTAATTATCTTTATAAACTCAAGGCAGCGAGAACTTTGAGATGTACATGCATAGATATTTAATCCTGGATCCACTTTCCACATCCCTACATCACACCATGGGGAATGATGAATTCTTGATCCAAACCATGTTCACTGCAGTATCCAGTGTGAGCTCTTCCCATTCTCATAATTTGGAAGTATGCAATTCACTATTCACTTCCTTTCTGATTAGAGAGCTTCCCTAGTAGCTCATCTGGTAAGAATCCACCTGCAATGCGGGAGACCTGGGTTTGATCCCTGGGTTGGGAAAATCCCCTGGAGAAGGGAAAGGCTACCCACTCTAGTACTCTGTCCTGGAGAATTCCATGGACTCTGTAGTCCATGAGGTCACAAAGAATCAGATATGACTGATCGACTTTCTCTTTCACTTTTCACTTTCAGTTTTCTGATTAGAAGATCTAGAATGCTTTTTGTTTCTTTCACCAAAGAATAAAGGGAACCTCATTGTTGATATTTCAATATGTGCTAAATATCAGGGACATTCATATTGCTAAGTAGAAGTGATCCAATTATAATTTCAGAAAGTGGTAAAGACATGTTTTATGCCTCAGTTCCTATGTGGTTGGTTGAATTATAATAAGAAACATGTAATGCCAGAGTCTTATCAGATGCTTTCTTAACAATCGTTGACCCCAAACTATTATAGAACCACTGAATTAAAAGCAGAGAAAACATCTTTGATTTATCATTTAAGTCAAGAACATATAGATTACAGAAAATCAAAAGGGCTTACACTAGCTTGTACCCAAAATGTTAAACATTCACTGTATTAAAAAAAAAAGTATTCTATTTAAAGTTGGCTGACTCAGTTGACTCACATATATATGGGATATATGACTCACATATCCCAGTTGGCCTACTAGGATATGTGGTAAGCTTGCATTACTAGAAGCTTTACTTAGAATTGTTTTTACTTCATCGCTCAGATTTTGAATAAATTTTCATTTGTCTGCAAGCATTTTTCAGTTTCCTCTTTGATGATTTCACTGACCATTGCTTCTGTAGTAGTGTTAGTTCAGCCTCCATGTTTGCCTTTTATTCCCCCTTGTAGTTCATTTCTAGTCTCATATGCTATGAGATGCTTTATATGATTTCAAACTTAAAAACCGAGACTTATTTCTGTGTCTCCTATCATGTGATCCAACTTCGAGAATGTTCCAATTCCCTTAAAAAATAAATGTACACTTCTGCTTTTGGATAATATACTGGCGGTTTGATACAGATACTGACACAGCTGGCTGCTGGTCCCAGTGATTCTGGCCTACTATTGTTCACTGGTGGCTGAGGTTGAGGCCTATTGGGTATTAGGGCTTGTCTCCACCCACTAGTGGGCGAGGCTGGGCACTGAGGTTAGTGCCAGTCCACTGGTAGCTGTATTGGGTCCAGGGAATTCTGACTATGTTGGATTCCAGGTTGGTGGGGCCAGGGCTTAGGGGGGTCCTAGGCTGATATTTCCCCTGGTAAGTGAGATGAGTCCTGGCATGGTGGATGAAGGATCTTTATGATCCCAGGGCTGGTGTCCGCCTATTGGTGTTTGAAGCCACACCATAGTGGGTCCTGGGCCTACCCCTCTGGTGGGGGAAACTCATCCTGGGGTTTCTGTGGCAGGGGCAGGAGTTCAGAGCCTGACCTTGGCCAGCCCATGGTGGGACTGGGGGCCAAGGAATTATGGCTCTGGAGCCCCTGTACCTGGTGAGTGAGCATGGTTGCCAGTGGCTGGGGTTTCAGAACTTCCCACAGTAGCTAGCATGCCGGTGGACAGGTTTATATCCTTGCCCAGCTACCTTCTTCTTCTTCTTTTTTTTTTTTTTTTTTTTTAGTTAATTTTTTATTAAAGGATAATTGCTTTACAGAATTTTCCTGTTTTCTTTCAAACCTCAACTTGAATCAGCCATAGGTATACATATATTCCCTCCCTTTTGAAACTCCCTCCCATCTGCCTCCCATCCCACCCCTCTAGGTTGATACAGAGCCCCTGTTTGAGTTTCCTGAGCCTCACAGCAAATTCCCGTTGGCTCTCTATTTTACACATGGTAATGTAAGTTTCCATGTCACTCTTTCCATACATCTCACCATCTTCTCCTCTCTCCCCATGTCCATAAGTCTATTGTCTATGTCTGTTTCTGTATTGTTGCCCTGTAAATAAATTCTGCAGCACCAATTTTCTGTATGTATGTGTTAGAATACAGTATTTATCTTTCTTAAATCACTAGGAATAAAACCACCATATGACCCAGCAATCCCACTCCTAGGCATATATCTGAGGAAACCAAAATTGAAAGAGACACATGTATCCCATTGTTCATTGCAGCACTATTTACAATAGCTAGAACATAAAAGCAACCTAGATGTCCACTGACAGATGGATGGATAAAGAAGTGATGGTATATATACACAATGGAATATTACTCAGCCACAAAAAGGGACACATTTGAGTCAGTTCTAGTGAGGTGGATGAACCTAGAACCTACTATACAGAGTGAAGTGAGTCAGAAAGAGAAAGAAAAAAACCAGCTAGCTTCTTGATCTGGGGCTTTCTAGGTGTGCAACCATCTGGCCAGTGGTTGGGGCTGTGTCCTGCCAATATAAAGCTAGAGGAAGAGCTCCAAAGGAAATCTCACCAGCACCAGTGTCATCATGGAGGACAGCTCCTCAGAATGGCTGCTGCCAAGGCCCATGTCCCCAGTTGCTTCCTGACTCCCCAGGAAACTCTCTAAAATCAGCAAGTCATCTCATCTAAGCTCCACTCAAATGACTGTCTCTGCCCTGAGTGGTGGAGTCTGTGTGATTTTCTGTGGACGCTTTTAGGGTGAAGTCTCTACTGTCTGGGTGGCAGATGGTAAAGAATCTGCCTGCAATGTGGGAGCCACAGGTTTGATCCCTGGGTCAGGGAGATCCCCTGGAGAAGGGAATGGCTACCCACTCCAGTGTTCTTGCCTGGAAAACTGCATGGACAGAGGAGTCTGGCAGGCTACAGTCCATGGGGCCGCAAAGAGCTGGACACTGACACTTCCCCTTCACTTCTCTGCTGCCTACAGCCATCTTCTGTCTCTCCCAAGGACTCAATGGCCTTCAAAGACATACTGTTTTGTGGCCCATCTTCCTGGTGTAGGATTCCTTGGCTGGGTAGCTCAATGTGGGGTTCAGACTTCTCACTCCTTTGGGAGAAACTCTGTAATTGTAGTTATTTGCCCATTTGTGGGTCACCTACTTGAAAGTATGATCTCGACTATAGCGCATCTCCACTCTTCCTATCTGTTTTGTTCTGGTTTCTTCTTGATATTTTGTTTGTTTGTTTGTTTGTTTGTTTTAGAAAACCTTTTTGCTACTCTTTGGGTATTTCTCATCAGTGGTTGCTTTGTAAATAGCTGTAAAGTGAACTCAGGGTCTTTGCCTCTTGGCAACTGTCTCATGTATGTCTATCTTTATGCCAAAACCACACTGCTGTGATTTACCATAGTTTTATAGTGCTTTAGAATCAAGAATAGGAGACCCTTAAATTTGTTCTTTTTCGAGATTCATTTTGCTGTCTGGACTCCACTAAGATTTCCTATAAATTTTAGGAGGCATTTTTCTATTTCTGCAAACAAGCAAGAAAACCATATTTGGGAATTTTCATAGGCATTGCATTGAATATGTAGATTACTTTAGGTAGCATTGGCAACTTAATAATAGTAAGTATTCCAGCTCGTGAATATCTTTTTATGTCTATGTGTCTTTTTTAACGCCTTTCACCAATATTTTGTAGTTTTCAGTGTAGAAGACTTTATCTCTCACTTGTTTTCTCTTAATTATTTTATTCTCTTTGATGCTACTATAAATGAAGTTGCTTCTTAATTTCCTCTTTGTTGTGTTCCTTGACAGCATAGAAATTCAACACCCTTTCAGGATGGAAAATTCTTAGTAAATTAGGTACAGAAGCAATGCATCTCAACATGATAGAGCTGTGTATAATAGATCCACAGGGCACATAAGACTCAACATCGAAAAGTTGAAAGCTTTCCCTTTAAAAATTAATAAGAGACGAGTGCATGCTTTCACCATTTTTAAAATACACAGAACTTAAAAAAAATTTCTTTGAATTTTTAGTTTTCCTCAAGTAGATTGCATCATCTCTGAAATGAAGTAATTTTATAATTAAATTTTACTTGATTTTAATGTCTGTCACAGTGCTTCCAATGTTAGAAACGTTCTAGTGTTTGGATTTCAGCTTTAGCATCACCTTGAAACCATCTTCTCTGACAACATTATCCATAGCAAAAATCACTTATTTCTGTCACCATACTCCATTTGTTGTCTTATTATCAGTGAATAAGTCTATAATTACCTCATTAACTTTTTCCCTTTATTGTTCTACTCTTCATAAGAATATGAGATTCTTGAGAGAAGGAACTTACATGACCCACCCCCATCATTTTACTATTTATTGTGTCCTCACTCATAGTAGAATTCCTGGCTTTAGATAAGCACTTTAAAGTAAAAACAAAAACAAAACTATTAGATAAATAATGAGTAAATCGGTGATAAAATTATTATATATCTAAACAAAGTTTAAAGCAGAATAAACTTAGTATTAATTAAATAAAAAGAAACAAAAGCTTGCTGTGGTAGTTTGGGAAATATGTCTTTAATTAGGTCAACTAGAACAAAATGCCTGGGCTGATACTTTATTTCTGAGTTGCAATAACTTCATAATTGTTCTAAGACCATATTTTCCTCCATGTTACACTAGCTGTATGCTAGTGAAAGTCTCTCAGTCTTGTCCGACTCTTTGAGATCCCATGGACTATACAGTCCATGGAATTCTCCAGGCCATAATAATGGAGTGGGTACCCTTTCCCTTCTCCAGGGGATTTTCCCAACCCAAGAATCAAACTCAGGTCTCCCAGGTTGCAGGCAGATTCTTTACCAGCTGAGCCACAAGGGAAGCCCAAGAATACTGGAGTGGGTAGCCTATCCCTTCACCAGCGGATCTTCCTCACCCAGGAATCGAACTGGGGTCTCCTGCATTGCAGGCAGATTCTTTACCAACTGAGCTATCATGTTACACTTCTTGACCCTAATTATATGATTTGACCTAGCATTGTCTTTATATGTTCATGTACTTTATTTAGTGGAAAACCCCAGTGAATTTAATTAAGCAAGAATCTATATTGGATACACTCCAATTTTATGACTCAACGATAAATGTGGGTAGGAGAGATAAAAGGTCTAGTTATCTTTGCCAATATCAGGACAAAGGTGATATCCTTTTAAAAACTGATATAAAATTTTCAGGGGGTCCTTTGTTGGGCTAAAGCATTGCATAACAAGAGAGAATAGCACAAGAATTTCTGTCAAAATCTCAGCTCAACTATTCTGGACTTACTAACATGATAAAAAAGAATTAAATGATTGAATGTTTTTTTTTTTTCTATTTTGAAAATAGTAGGAAAATAAGTTACTAGAGAAATCTTTTTCTGGGAAATGACTGGTTGCTATCTTACTATGTAAATGTAGGATTTGTTTGTGTTTTTGGTAAATTATCCTAATGTGGTATTTTTTTTCTGTATATGTGTGAATTTTCTTTTAAATAACTTAGAGTAGAAATTAAAAAAAATATTTTGAATAATAAGAAAACTCCATGGAGACAATGAAAAGCCACTGGAATGACATAAAATATTTCTTCAAGAAATAATGCAGCCTTTGGCCCTCTGTTGTCAAACTGGATGAAAGAAGAATTCCAGATCCAAATGAGTGATTTAAAAACTTATTCTGCAGATAATGAGCAAGTCTCCACAGGTAAGACTAACAGCAAATAGTGGGAAGCAGACTTCATAATTGTGTGATTTTCTTTATTATGTAGGAAATTACTTTGAAAGTAATCAAATTTAAATTCAATTCTACTTTTATTACATAAAAATGTGTGACATTGGGAACATTAACTGGATGTTCTGTGCCTTAAGTTTACTCAACTGAAATAGAGATTATAGTTCTTGTTGCTGTAAATTTAAATGTGATGTATTAAATTGTAAGTACATGATTGAAATCCAACATAGGAGTTTATCTTTTATTAGAGTATAAGGGCTTTACAATATAATGTTAGTTTCTGCTGTACAACAGAGTTAATCACGTGTATGTACGCATATATATCATCCTTCTTAGAACTCCCTCCCACTCTGCCCCCCATAAGTGGGAAACTGCTATATAACACAGGGAGTTCAGTTCGGTACACTGCAGGAGTTTTGAGGAATGTAGCAATATAATTAGAACAAGATTTAAAGAGAATCATGTAGTTTGCTTTAAGATAATTTCTTTTGGAGGCCAGAATAAAAGTGGAAAAGCATGGCATGAGGCTATTGCATTGGGCCAGGAATAAAGTGGAGGGTAGAGAATGATCAAATTTTTGATGTATTTTGGAAACAAAGACAACAGGTTTGCTAAAGGTATCCCTAAGTAAGAGAACAATAGGGAGTGAAGAACATTGTGAGGTTTTGTTTTGGGGGGGGGGTAGGGGTCTGAGCAATTACATGAAAGGTGGTATCATTTAATAACATGCGGAACTCCCTTTTTATTATGGAATATTTAAAATTTATTTATATATGTGCTAAATTGATATCCAATCATATGTCCAAAGTTGGAGATGTTGCATATATTTTGTTTTGTGTTGCTTTACAATATCTAATAGCAGTTTCCATTGTCCAGCAAAACTATCAAAGTGTAACAGGTGCTGTATTCCAAAGCTTCATTTGTAATAACTTTTTTTAAGTCATTGTACAGATTTATGTAGAATTTTAAAACAAAGTTGAAAATAAAAGGAAAGATACAGACTGGAGACAAACTTAAAGTGCTTTGACATTTATTGGGCAGAAAATGAGGTATATGCAACTGAAGATCCTAGGAAAGAAGTCTCAATTAGGTTTGAGACAATTCAGGACAGTGACGTTCTATTTAAAGTTTTATCTACTCACAATGAATATAGGAATTAGCTTTAATGGATCTCAAGTATTACATCATTATGACTATAAATGGTGTACTGTTTTTAAGGAATTCCTTTCTCATATTCTCTTGTTCTTTCATATTTCCTTTAAAGCTCCACATTAAATATAGCATCCTCTGAGAAGTCTTCTCTGACTTCAGCTTGACTGATATTATATTCAGTTTGATTGGTATTATACTTTAGCTTGATTTATATATATTAACTCTAAACTTGTGTGAATATTCTTATAAAGGCACTTACTAAAGGGTCAGGAATTTTGTATTATATCACTGAGGTTAGGGAACTATGCCTTATTCAACTTGGTATTCACAATGTCTATGACACATTGGACACAGATAATTCATGTAAATTATTTTAAATAAATTATGAAAAAGATGAAACTTATAATACATTAACTGCACCATCCACCTTCTTTTGTAGGTAAACTACTTCTAATACATGAACTCAGCTCCTGTCTACACTAGATGGAACCACGGAACAATGTAACTTACTTTGTCCTCCTGGGCCTCACACAGAATCCAAAGGAGCAAAAAGTCCTTTTTGTTATGTTCTTGTTCTTCTACATTTTCACTCTGGTGGGCAACCTGCTCATTGTTGTGACTGTGACTGTCAGTAAGACCCTGAACTCACCGATGTACTTTTTTCTTGCTTGCTTATCATTTATAGACCTAATTTATGCCTCTTCTATCTCCCCCAGATTGATTTCAGACTTGTACTTTGGGGAAAATACCATATCCTTCCAAACTTGTCTGACCCAGCTGTTTACAGAGCACTTTTTTGGAGGATCAGAGATCATCCTGCTGCTGGTGATGGCCTGTGACCGCTATGTGGCCATCTGTAAGCCCTTGCACTATTTGGTGATCATGAGGCAGAGGGTGTGTTTCATGCTTCTGGTGTTGTCATTTGTTGGCGGCTTTGTGCACTCAGTGATTCAACTTATCACTGTTTATGGGCTCCCTTTCTGTGGCCCCAATGTCATTGATCACTTTATGTGTGACATGTACCCCTTATTGGAACTCGTCTGTACTGATACCTTCATCACTGGCATCTTAGTTGTGGCCAATGGAGGATTGATGTGCACTATTGTTTTCTTACTCTTACTCGTCTCCTATGGAGTCATCCTGCACTCCCTGAAGAACCTGAGTCAGGAAGGGAGGCAGAAAGCCTTCCAGACCTGTGGTTCCCACATCACTGTGGTTATCTGCTTCTTTGTTCCCTGTATTTTCATGTATGTAAGACCTGCTAAGACCTTCCCCATTGACAAATCGTTGAGTGTGTTTTATACAGTCATAACTCCCATGCTGAACCCATTAATCTACAGTCTAAGAAATTCTGAGTTGAGTAATGCTATGAAGAAGCTCTTTAGAAAAAAATATCATATCAAGTGGTAAATATATGCATTATTCAACAAGAAGGAAGTAACTCATTATTAGGCCCAATCTTCTTGGAATGTAAATATCTACAGAAATCTGATGCAAGCCTTCCTTTTCTATAAAGGATTTATAATGCTTAATATTAAACTACATGTTTTTTCTATTAGTAGCAGTTTCTCTGTTAGAATGTAAACTCTATGATGTCTGCTTTAACATTGAACTAGAACAGTAGGATACCTTTGCAACAGGGAGTCAATAAGATGTTGTCTTCCCAGGTATTGCAGTGGTAAAGAATCCACCTGCCAATGCAGGAGATGCAAGAGACAGATTTGCTGCCTGAGTCAGGAAGATCCCCAGGAGAAGGAAATGGCAACCTGCTCCAGCATTCTTGCTTGGAGCATTCTATAGACAGAGGAGCCTGGTGGGCTACAGTTCATGGGGTTGCCAAGAGTCAGATACGACTTAGTGACTGAGATGATGATATTGACAGACAATATGCAATGAACTAATTGATGACATTTTTATGGATTTCCCCTAATTTTTACTTAATTTCTTCATTTACTTTTATTATTTTCTCATTCTTAGTTTTGAGTCTTGCCCCTTATCTTTATTATTTTTTTATTTTATTAGTTAAAATATTTAACATCATACAGATTATGTCTTTATTTAATTTCATTTCTATCACATATGTATGACATTTTAGTGTGATATTTTGTGCTTTAAAATAAGAAACTGAAAATATAATGGATAATAATAAATACTAAGAATATAGTCAATGCACAATGGAATATGTAGAATAAATTTCCTTCTTATCACAAACCATATTTTCCCAGGTCTTCCAGATGTAGTTATTCTGTTCCTAAGACTCTTCAAGTAATATTCTTTGCAAAAGCAAGTATATTTTCATAGGAGTGTTTGTGATTATGTCTCTGTATATAAATGCTGCATTTTACTACTCAGTTTTCTGAAGATCTTTATATACCAGTCTATATACACCTCTTCATGCTTCTTTTTTTTTTTTTTTTATTAGTTGGAGGCTAATTACTTCACAACCTTTCAGTGGGTTTTGTCATACATTGACATGAATCAGCCATGGAGTTACATGCATTCCCCATCCCGATCCCCCCTCCCACCTCCCACTCCACCCGATTCCTCTGGGTCTTCCCAGTGCACCAGGCCTGCTTCATACTTCTTAACTTTAGATAAAGATACATTAGAATTAATGCATCAGGTCTTTTCCTGTTTCCCTCTTTTTCAATGAGAAGTGATTCTGCAAAAAGTCTCTACAAAATTTTCTAAACGTGGGCTGGTGATCTGCCCAGGTTGGATGCATGAGAGGAGTGCTCTGGGCTGGTGCACTGGGAAGACCCAGAGGGATGGGGTGGAGATGGAGGTGGGAGGGGGGGATCGGGATGGGGAATACATGTAAATCCGTGGCTGATTCATGTCAATGTATGGCAAATACCACTACGATATTGTAAAGTAATTAGCCTCCAACTAATAGAAATAAATGGAAAAAAATTTTTTTTCTAAACGTGAGTTCCTAGAAGTGGAATTGTTGAGTCAATTGGTATATGTGTTTAAAATGTTGATGCTTATATTTATGACCAAAATGCCATCCATAACATTCAGCTAAGCCCATTGTTCCCCTCATTCTGGAAAATATCTGTTTTGACACATCATCTGCAATCAGTGATTGATAAACATTTTTTTGGTGTTTGACAGTCTAATGATACTGTATCTCATTTGCACATTTTAATTGCAAATAAATACAACTTAATTTGGACATCTATTCACATATTATAAATGATTTATATTCTTTTTCATAAAATGTCTATTGATGAATTTTTTTTTATTTTTTAAATGTTCTTATTTTTTTATTAGTTGGAGGCTAATTACTTCACAACATTTCAGTGGGTTATGTCATACATTGACATGAATCAGCCATGGAGTTACATGTATTCCGCATCCCGATCCCCCCTCCCACCTCCCTCTTATGTGTGATATTGATTGCTTTTTTCCATACTAATTTTATGATTTAATTAATTACTAAAGACATTATCCATTTTACCATGTATGTGGAATTAAATGAAATTTTCCAGTTTATTATTCTTTTTTTATTTCTATACTATTCAGAATACACTGGATCATGTAGAATTAATTTTGCATTTCTATAATTAAATCCATCAATATTTTGTGTCTTTAGTATCTTGCTATGAATTCCCATATTTCAATGTTATAAAAATATTCTCCCACATTTCTTCAATGTTTAATATCAGGTAATTTTGTTGTTTTACATTTTACATTTAAATTTTGGAACCATTTACAATTTTGTGTAAAGAGTTAAGTAGGGAATAAATTTTAGTCATTTTTGAAGAAGGCCATTTTTATAGATGCAAAACTCTTTTCCCTCATGACTTGATATCTGAACTTTGTATTCTGAAATATGATATATGTTTGAATTAAAATTAGGTCACAATTAAATTCCAGTGATTTATTTATTCATTTATCACTTAACATATGATATGATGACACTTGATTTAAAATACAGTCTAATATCTCATAAGCCTGGCACTCCTTCATTATTTTCCTTATCAGAATTACATTTATTCTTGTATATTTATATATTAAAATTAAATTTCAATACAGTAGTCTAGTGAAAGTGAGTAATTAGTATTTTCAATAAGATTTGATTGAGAAAGTATTTATTATCTTCAGAGAATTAAGAATTCTAATTAAGAATTAAGAATACCTCCACACACTGAGGAGGTATTTCCATTTAACAAGTCTTTTATGTACACATAGATCTAGTATGTTTCTTTGAAGATTTCACCTTTTTGAGATTTTTTTTTGTTTTTGCTTCTGTTGTACCTAGGATCTTGTCTTCTGCTGCATCTTCTAATTGTTTGATGTTCAATGTAGTAATTCTTTTTGTTTTCCATTTTTATATAAAATGTAACTTCATAGTTTGTTATTCATCTTTTTAGTCAGAGTTCTGCAAGTATTGAAAAATGCATACTGTTGAGTAACCACCATATTATTAGTATGCAGGGTGTTTGTATATATCTCAGGTTTTCAGTTCAGCTCAGTCACTCAGTCATCTGTCACTCAGCACGCCCAGCTTCCCTGTGCATCACCAACTCCCGGAGTCTACCCAAACTCATCCATAGAATCGGTGATGCCATCCAACCACCTCATCCTCTGCCATCACCTTCTCCTCCCGCAATGTTGTGTTAGTCTCTGTGGTACAAAGAAATGAATCTGCTACATTCAAACTCCCTCTTGGATCTCTCTCTCACCACTCCCTGTGCTCACAGCAGGTTCCCATTAGCTATGCAGTTTACACATGGTGATGGATGTTTGCCAATCCTAACTCATCCCTCATCCACCTTCTGCCCTTGCGTCCAATGTCCGTTCTCTATGTCTTCGTCTGTATTCCTGCCCTGCAGATATGTCCATCTGTACCATTTTCCTAGATTCCATATTTATGAGTTAATATACAGTATTTCGTTTTTTCTTTCTGACTTCATTCTGTATGACAGACTCTAGGTCCATCCACATCTCTGCAAATGGCCCAATTTTGTTCCTGTTTATGGCCAAGAAATATTCCATTGTATATATGTACCACATCTTCTTTATCATTCATCTGTCAACAGGTATTGACCTTGCGTTTTTCTCATGGGTATTGTAAATATTGTTGCAATGAACATTGGGGTATATATGTATTTTTGAATTATGGTCTTCTCAGAGTTTATGTCCAATGGTGGGATTGCTGGGTAGATTTATTTTTAGTACTTTAAGGAAACTCCATACTGTTCTTCATGTGGCTGTATCAATTTACATTCCCAAGAACAATGCAAGAGGGTTCCCTTTTCTCCACACTCTCTCCAGCATTGATTATTTATGGATTTTTTCACAATAGCCATTCTGACTGGTGTGAGGTGATACCTTATTGTAGCTTTGATTTG
Source organism: Dama dama (assembly GCF_033118175.1). Classification (NCBI taxonomy): domain Eukaryota; kingdom Metazoa; phylum Chordata; class Mammalia; order Artiodactyla; family Cervidae; genus Dama; species Dama dama. Next base: position 7,825,120 of record NC_083712.1, on the reverse strand, counting down.
TATTTCTCTAATAATTAGTGGAAATTACAGGAAAACAACAGAATGGGAGAGACTAGAGATCTCTTCAAGAAAATTAGAGATGCCAAGGGAAAATTTCATGCAAAGATGGGCTCAATAAAGGACAGAAATGGTATGGACCTAACAGAAGCAGAAGATATTAAGAAGAGGTGGCAAGAATACACAGAAGAACTGTACAAAGAAGATCTTCACAACCCAGATAATCACGATGGCGTGATCACTCACCTAGAGCCAGGCATTCTGGAATGTGAAGTCAAGTGGGCCTTAGAAAGCATCACTATGAACAAAGCTAGTGAAGGTGATGGAATTCCAGTTGAACTATTTCACATCCTGAAAGATGATGCTGTGAAAGTGCTGCACTCAATATGCCAGCAAATTTGGAAAACTCAGCAGTGGCAACAGGACTGGGAAAGGTCAGTTTTCATTCCAATTCCAAAGAAAGGCAATCACAAAGAATGCTCAAACTACCAGACAACTGCACTCATCTCACACACTAGTAAAGTAATGTTCAAAATTCTGCAAGCCAGGCTTCAGCAATACGTCAACCGTGAACTTCCAGATGTTCAAGCTGGTTTTAGAAAAGGCAGAGGAACCAGAGATCAAACTGCCAACATCTGCTGGATCATCAAAAAAGCAAGAGAATTTCAGAAAAACATCTATTTCTCCTATTGACTATGCCAAAGTCTTTGACTGTGTGGATCACAATAAACTGTGGAAAATTCTGAAAGAGATGGGAATACCAGACCACCTGACCTGCCTCTTGTGAAACCTATATGCAAGTCAGGAAACAACAGTTAGACCTGGACATGAAATAACAGACTGTTTCCAAATAGGAAAAGGAGTATGTCAAAGCTGTATATTGTTACCCTGCTTATTTAACTTATATGCAGAGTACCTCATGAGAAATGCTGGGCTGGAGGAAGCACAAGCTGGAATCAAGATTGCCAGGGGAAATACCAATAACCTCAGATATGCAGATGACACCACCCTTATGGCAGAAAGTGAAGAGGAACTAAAGAGCCTCTTGATGAAAGTGAAAGAGGAGAGTGAAAAAGTTGGCTTAAAGCTCAACATTCAGAAAACTAAGATCATGGCATCTGGTCCCATCACTTCATGGGAAATAGATGGGGAGACAGTGGAAACAGTGTCAGACTTTATTTTTCTGGGCTCCAAAATCACTGCAGATGGTGTCTGTAGCCATGAAATTAGAAGACGCTTACTCCTTGGAAGGAAAGTTATGACCAACCTAGATAGCATATTAAAAAGCAGAGACATTACTTTGCCAACAAAGGTCCATCTAGTCAAGGCTATGGTTTTTCCATTGGTCATGTATGGATGTGAGAGTTGGACTGTGAAGAAAGCTGAGCACTGAAGAATTGATGCTTTTGAACTGTGGTGTTGGAGAAGACTCTTGAGAGTCCCTTGGACTGCAAGGAGATCTAACCAGTCCATCCTAAGGGAGATCAGTCCTGGGTGTTCATTGGAAGGACTGATGCTGAAGCTGAAACTCCAATAGTTTGTCCACCTCTTGAGAGGAGTTGACTTATTGGAAAAGACCCGGATGCTGGGAGCGATTGGGGGCAGGAGCAGAAGGGGACGACAGAGGATGAGATGGCTGGATGGCATCACTGACTCGATGTACATGAGTTTGAGTAAACTCCGGGAGTTGGTGATGGACAGGGAGGCCTGGCGTGCTGCGATTCATGGGGTCGCAATGAGTCAGACACTACTGAGTGACTGAACTGAATAATTAGTGATGTTGTGTATCCAATTAATTTGCATATATTATAATATATCATAAATACACTTCATAGATATATTTAATATACATATTATATGCATGAGTGATCATATATATATTGAAAGTTTATTTTTCAAAGTGTTCATAAATGCATTGCTTAATTTGTAAATAGTTAGGAAATGTTTTTTAAAATCATTTTCTCGTTGAATTGCATATTTAGTTTATCTATATATTCTATATGATTTAAGTCCTTTGCAATGTATTGCAACTTATGTTGTGGCCAAGTTCACTGTTTATTTTGGTGAATGTTCCATGAGTAGCACTTTGAGATGAATAAAGGAGTCCCACAAATGTTTTATACTTCTCCACCCTTACACAAACACAGATTCTGTCCAATTGCATGTCTGAAACTGTGTGACAAATTATGTGCACTAAAATAAAGTTTTAAAGGACTTCTGAGATTAGCATGCATCCTTTCTGAAAATCAGGTCAGATGTCACGTACAAAGACAAAGCTTGAAGTTAACAGATTTGCCTATTTTGAAGGCCATAATTTAAATAGGAAAGGTTTTACATATTTCTTTTCTGCCCAGACTGAACTTTTTCCTTTTGGTGGTTTGAATTCAGATTGTTATTATTATTATTATTTTTAGCTTGCTTATCACTCCCCACCCCGACCCCCCGCCAGAGAACAGGGTTCTGTAAGTTATTCTGGTGGCATCTCTGGAGATAAAGTGTCTATCCTCAAAATTCTGATTCAGGTCTGAATGAATTTAATTAGGTAAGAATCAGTCTTGGAGGTGGAGCAATTAAATGCCTCAAAAACATGGGCTGTAGTTCAAAGGTAGATAAAGTGTTTGTGGACATTTGCCCTTACTTCCAAGAGTATTAGTCTGTACCACATGCTGGACTTCTTCATGTATTAAAATGATGGACTCAAAAACATAATTAAGTATGTAGATGAAATTATTCTCCATCTTTCAGGAAACCCAAAGTTCAGCAATACTGTATGAAGACACTCTAGTATAACTGATTGAGATCAAAATGTTTTAAAGGCTATTTTACTTTTATTGGTATAAAACACAAGGAATAATTTTCTTATTTGAACAATTCATATATAATTTAAAGCTTTCCGCTCAAAATGTTGATTTAACATTTGGTTTTTAATAGGACAAATTCTGCCAGCAATGAATATTGCTTAGTCTCTGCTCACAGTCAAGACTCAAATTTCTCTGGGTAACAGTACATTCATATTCATTTTTAAAATGTTGACACTTTGAAAAGGAGTGTTTTTCTGAATGACTGAGGTGAATCAGGTCTCCTGCAAGCGTGGAAAGAGCAGGTCACGTGGCGCTGCCTGTCTTTTGCTATTTGTGTTCCCAGATCTGGTATCAGTGTAGGAAGGACAAGGGAGCAGACCCCAGAGCACAGAACATGGATTGAATGGCTTTCTCCTCATGCAGGTGACCCAGGAAGTGTATCTATACATAAGATTCTGAGCTAGGCTCTACATTTTGAAAGAATACATTGGGGATGTGACAGTTCAGTCTTTTAAAAGTTCTCCCATCTGATTCTCATGATCAACCAAGTTAGGGATACTTTGTGTTTACTAAGATCTGTGAAAACTGATTCTATCCTGTAATTATCTTTCCAATATTGTTGCATTTTAAAGATCCAGAATAAATTTATCTCTTCTAACATCATGTACCTAGAAACTAATTTCAAATGTATCTGTCTGAGGATATTTTAATGGACCAGTATTTCTAAAGCTCTTTGTAGGTTCAATTTAAATGTTCTGTAATTATTGCTTGTTAAAATGTAAATGATGCAGCATCTGTAGAATTTCACTGAGTGGCTTTCAAGATCCTGAGGTAATACTGTAGTAAGCAAGATGTTACTTCAATTCCTATATTTCTGTTCATACATGAGTTTCAACATCCTATGTTGGTCATTTAAATGTATTCTTCTGTAATTGTTTATACTTTATTAGTTAGTTTATTAGAGTTGTTTTCCTATTATAGATATTAACTATGTGAATAGCCTCAATAATATAAATTATTTACACAAACTAATTTTGTCAATTGATGTTCTGGTATCTTTTCCTAAGTCTTTAAAACATTTCGAAATTGTCAAAGGTTTCTATTTCAGTGATTGGTTAAAGAAGGTCCTTCTACCCCTAGAATGGAGAAAGTCACTTCCTTTATCAACTGTAAAGAAAATGTGAAATAAATCTTGCTTTACTTTCTATTAAATCTTCTATCAACTTTTATTATTGTGTAAGATGTTAGCTCTGTAAACAGTTTTATTAGCTTCCAATAGAAAGCTAGTTGTGCCAACTCATTTATTTAATAATGTGTCCTTTTCACATTTATATTTCTTAATCACTTGCCTTGCCATTAGTCTATATGATTTTTGAGATTAGCAATGATCTTTTAATTACCCTTGTATTATAATATCTTGAAGTGCTGGAACATGATAACCATACTCCCTACTGGTTCAATAAGTGAACACATTATTTTTTAGAAAGTCACTAGTAATAATTATATTTAGAGCTAATTCTGTCCTGATCTCTGGAATAAGACATACAGAAGAATCTATGGAACAAGGGAGCAATGTAACTGAGTTTTTTCTCTTGGAGCTCACTCAGAGTGTCCAGGGTTAGAAAAATATTATCATCTTCTTGCTTATCTACATTGTGACAAAGGTGGGAAACCTACTCATTGTCATGACTGTTCTATTCAGCCTAACTTTGGATTCCCCTATGTACTTCTTTATTACTTATCATTTATGGATGCTGTTTATTCTACTACAGTCACCCCCATGATTATTAACTTACTTTATGAGAAGAAAGCCATTTCCTTCCAAGCTTGCATGACCCAACTTTTTATAGGGCACTTTGTTGGTGGTGCTGAGATTTTACTCCTGGTGGTCATGGCTTATGACCCTATGTGGCCATCTGCAGACCCTTGCATTATTTGACAATCATGAATCAGTGAGTGTGTGTTCTCCTGCTTCTGGTTTTTTACATGCTGTAGTTCAGCTTCTCTTTGTTTGCAAGCTTCCCTTCTGTGGCCCCAATGTCATTGACCACTACATCTGTGACATGTACCCCTTGTTAAAACTGGCCTGTACTGACACCTACATTATTGGCCTCACAGTGGTTGCCAGTGATGGGACAATCTGTGTGTTTATGTTTATCCTCTTACTCAGCCCCTATGGGGTCATTCTGCACTCCCTGAAGAATGTTATCCAGAAGGGAGGCACAGTCTTATCCACCTATGGCTCCCACATTACTGTAGTGGTCCTCTTCTTTATACCTTGCGTTTTTTTGTATGTGTGACCTCCTTCCACTTTACCCATTGATAAGTCCTTAGCAGTGTTTTACACCATAATTACCCCTATGTTGAACCCTCTAATCTCTACTCTGAGAAATGGAGAGATGAAAAATGCCGTGAGAAAGCTCTGGACTGAGAAAAGCAGTGAGGAAGTCAGGAATGATCACCTATTTTTAGTGAGAAGTTGCTCTTTCCAGGAAAGCTATGTGTGGTTTTTTAACTATATTAAATTTCTCCTCAGGTTTATTAACTGGGTCATGACATAAACATTTATTAGGTGAATGGTTCCAATGACCAATATAATTTTAAGATTTTCATAATTTCTTAAGTAAAATTCTGTATCTTGTCTTAAATATATTTTTAAGATTTTACATTTTCTCGTGAAAATATATATTGTTTTAGGGTGTAAAATATCTTTGTTGAGATATAATTTATGTTCCATGTGTTCAGTTCAGCTACAGTTAATACTATGAATTTATTGTAGTTAGTAACTGTTTTTCACTGGTCAATTGCACTGTCTGAATAAGCCTTATATTCTGATTTTTATTACCATTGTTATAAAATGGGGATTTCTTATATTATCTCAATCTTCCCAAATATTACAGCATTTACCAAATAACATCAAGCATTTGAGTTGATCTTTGTGCAACTAATTCTTCCTGTTTTGGATGTTTCTCCTCCAAATTAAAAAGTTAAATGCTTTATAGTGTGTTGGCATCTGGTGGTGGACCCTTTGGGAAATGACTACATCCTGAAGATGAGACTCATAAATTAGATTAATGTCCTTACAAAAGAGATGGCAGAGATCTCACTTGATCCTTTTACCATGTGCAGACACAGCAAGAGATGGTTCTGTATGAACTAAGAAGGGAACCTCACCAGACATGGAATCTGCCAGCATCTCAAACTTGGACCTCTGAATGCCTTAACTGTGAAAAGCAAATTTTTTTTTTTTATGTTTTAAGTCATCCAGTTCATGATATTGTGTAATAGCAGTCCAAGTGGTCAAAGACAGAAATTTGGCTATTCTTTAAACTGATATAGTTATTTCAAGTTATGAGATAAAAATATTTGCTCATGGTCTATGTTCATTGCTTTATATACTTCCTGAAGACAGGGAAAGTTGTTAACTCTCCTTATGTTTTCTGTACTTTACACAATATATGAGACATAAAATCCACTCTATCAAACTTGCCAATTACTTGAATTCTTGATCTACTGAAGTGAGAGTTTTTATTGGCAAATCTTGATTCACTTTTTACACATGAAATATATATATAAATTTGCTACAAATATTTACTATTCTTGGACATTTGCTATAAATATTTATTTGTTATTTATGCATAATAATGAGTGTTTTTATATAAATATGTTCTTTTTTTTCACTTTTTGATTTCATCACTCACATCACTCTTGGAAAACCCATTTGCTTCCATTGATTTTATAAATTTTAACCTCTTTTCTTTTAAAATAACTTTTCAAAGCATTTTATTAATTAACCTAGCTAGAATTTCATTCATGATGTGGAAATATCTATGACTATTTTCCCCCAAACAGGTGACATAATCTTTCAACATAATTATTAATTTCAGTTAATTTGAATGTCTTCTATTTAATATGCCAGGTTTTACACCATCTAGAAGGTTAAATTCTGATGTATTTCTTTCTCCTCTTTCTCTTTCTCCTCTACCTCCCTACCCTCCATAACCTTTAAGGTCATTTTGCAAAGTTTATAAACATCCCATAAAGATATATTTAGAATGTCATGACTCTACACATTTACCTTGAGGGAAATGACATTTTTTATATCTTTTTACTTTCCAGAAAAAATGCTGTGAATGATTGATTGATATTTCATTAAAAAAATTTCATTCCTCTCCATAGAATGTACATTAATCTTGGTTTTTGGTTTTCTTATTTAAAAGGAGAACTCTCTTATTTACATTTGATTCATATTTTTAGTGAGCTTGTCAGAAAGGGGTTAATCTCTTATTCTGATATGAATTACAGAATAATGCCAAAGCCATGGGTGCATGTCTGTATGCAAATATTCATAGACCTGTGTCCAAAACATACACATATGTGTCCCATCACACATTCAGATCTTATCTAACTCCCTGTAAGATGTATGACCACACGTACATACATTATCAATGATATGTGGGCCTCTGTCCATTTGCATGTATGTGTATATGTGAACATATGGATCTGAAGACACATGAATCAGTATCTGACTACTGACATGAACACATTTGTATAAGTATATGCAAATATATTTATTGATCACACACAGATTGTATCCATCTACACATACAGGACTGTATCTTGTCATGCACAGCTATGTTTGATCATATACAGGCCTGTATCTTTCTATACACAGGGCTAAAATTTACCATACACAGGTCTGTATCTGAACATTTATGAATTTAGGTAGACTTGATGAACAATTGTTCTGTTTCACGTGACATGGACTGAAGTCACTCTCTGCTATTCAGCTGATGTCCAGGCTTTCAGGAAGGTCCAAGATGATTTCACTTATATGAATGGTACCTTTGCAGGGATGGATGGAAACCCAAGCCCTTCTGGTCTCTTCTCCATGTAGATGCAGGGCTATGTAGACAGTGTCTGTCCAGTGAGGTTGTCAGACTTGTACAATGCCAGCTCAAGGTTTCCAGAGGGAGGAGGCAAAAGCTATCAGGTCAGTTAAGTCTCATCCCATCTTCACATCAGTCTAAAATCCAGGAATTTAATCTCAGGTACTTCATCCAGACAAGCCTTCACATCAATGAAAATGATGAAATGCAAAGGTAACCTATATGGGAAAAATACTAGCAAAAAAGGTATCATAAGCAGTTAATATCTAAAATGTATGAGGAACTTCTACCACTCAACAGCAAATATCAGATAACCCAATTCAAAAAAATAGACAAAGAACTTGGAATAGATATTTTTCCAAAGAAGACATAGAAATGGCTAATAGTAACATAAGAAGGTACTGAAGTGCTCATGTCACTAATCATCAGGAAAATGTAAACCATAACAAAAATGATATATAATCTCATACCTGTTAGGATGGCTATATGGATATATAGAAGTTAATAAATGTTTGTGGAATATAGAGATAAAGGAACCCTACTACAATGCTGGTGGGAATATAAATGTGTTAAACCAGTATGGAAAACATTATGGAGGTTTCACAAAAAATAGAAATAAAACTACCATATGAGTCAGGAATCCCACTTCTGTGTATACATCCATTATATGAAATAAAAAACCTGAACAGCTATTCATACTCCAGTGTTTATTGAACCATTGTTTAGAATAGGTGACACAGAAAAACTCAAGTGTCCATTAATGAATGGATAAAGAAATATGGATGAAGATATTTGAATATCATTCAGCAATATAAAAAAGTAAAGCCTGTTATTCCTGACAATATGGAGGGATTTTGAGAGCATTTGCTAAGTGAAATAAACAGAAATAGAAAGACAAATAACAATACTATATGACTTCAGTTTTAGGTGGAATTTAAAACAAAGCTGAGAAGCAGAGAGTAGAATGTTGATTGCCAAGGGCTAGTGATTAGGGGAAATTGGCTGTTGTTTAAATGGTACATACTTCCACTTATAAGATGAAGAATTTCTGGATGGTGACACTAGCTAACAATATTGCAATATATACTGAAAATTGCTAAGAGAATAGTTGTTAAGTGTTCTCACCTCACACACAGAGATTATAATTATGTGAGGTGATGTATATGTTAACTAACTTTATTGTGGTAATCTTTTCACAATATATATGTATATCAAATTATCATTGTTGTATTCCTTAAACTTATACAATGTTTTATGTCAACTGCATCTCAATAAAGCTGGAAAAAACATATATATATTTTACATATTAAAATATAAACATATTTATATTTAAATATATTTAATATATATTTATATTTAATATATAATTATATATTAAAATATAAACATATATAAAATATAATATAAACATATTATATATATGTATAATGAAACAAAAAAGGAAGGTCTGTGAAATATAGTTGTGCAGTTTCTTTCACATACCTTCACACACTTTATTTTGGAGAGAGCAAGATAGCCATAATAGATTTTGTTCACAAAGGAAGGTTATCGTGCTTCTTTTACTGCAGTCCTCTTAAAAGTTTTGTAAACCTTTCTCTATCTTTTGTTTTAAGTTGGAGTTTACTTCATTAAACAAGGGTCAGATACACAAATATCTTGAGAATAGCCCTTCTCAGATTTGAATTAAAGTCTGTGTGTATGAATTGAGAAACTCTGGGAGGTAGTGAAGGACAGTCTGGCGTGCTGCAGTCCATGGGGTCACAGAGTCAGACACGACTTAGCGACAGACCAACAACAACTGTGTGCAGTGGGATAAATCCTTAAGCTTATTAGAAATACTTTTGTGTAGTTCATGGATTTATTAGACACACGTTAAATTTTCCTGAAGTCTTAACAAAGGGTCTTAGATCTGTAACATTGACATCACAGTTATTATGATGCCATTTCTAATTCTGAGAGAGTTTTGCTCTTTGGATCTGCTTAGAATGTGAACCAGTTTCATTTGCAGGAAACAGTAAGTCCAGGCATTTTTTATGATTTTCCTGAATTCTGCTTGAAAACTTAACGGTGACTTTTTTGACGCATCACTGTTTATCCAGTATTTATCACAGTGTGCACGTGCGCTCCGTCCTGTTCTGCTCTTTACGACCCCAAGAACCCTCCAGGCTCCTCTGCCCATGGGGTTTTTCAGGCAAGAATACTGGAGTGGGTTGCCATTTCCTCCTCCAGGGCATGTTTCCAACCTAGGAAAAGAACCTGGATCTCCTGCATTGGCAGGTGGTTTTTTTTTTTTTTTTAACCAGTGAGCCATCTGGGAAGCCCATTCACAGTATACATTGATAAAAGAAACAAGTGGCACTTTCAATACTCTAGTTGGCTATCTTAATCAAAATACATATTCACTCAAGTATATCTTATTTTTTTCTAGTTACTATAGGTGATGGCATTGTCAAACTTTTCCAGGACAAGATAACAGTTCCTTTTAAGCCTTTAATTAAAAACTCTTAAAGCCTTTAATTACAAACAGACTCTTCAAAGCCCTTCCAGCTGCCATAAGTGTCCTGGTATGGAAGCATTACATTTCCAGGCTCCCCTTTTTGCTCTGATTATCTTTTGCTACACACATGAAACTCTACCTTCTTGTTTTACTTAAAACAATCATTTTATTTATCTCAAAATTTGTGGACCAGCAATTCAGGCAGATATTGGCTGGATATTTCTTCTGCTTCAGGTGGCATGGGCTGAAGGCACTCTGTTATTCATCTTATAATGGGATGTCCTTTGGACGCAAGACAATTTAATTCACATGTGTGGTATCTTGGAAGTGATGGATCGAAGGGACCCATGTGGTTCCTCCCTCTCTCCATTTAAGATGCAGGTCAGCAAGTTCTCTTCAGTAGAACATCAGACTTTTGACACAGGGCTCGGGGAACCCAGGGGAAGAAAGTAGAAGAAAGTCTACTGAGGAGACAGTCATGCCAGTTAAGAGCTATATCCAAAACTAGCTTGCTCCCATTTTCACCATCCTCTGATACTTAAAGCGATCACATGTCCTGTCCAGACTTGAGGTGGTGGAGAAATAGATGACATCGTTTGATGGTAAAGTGGCAGTCACATTGTGGAAGAGCATGTGGGATGGGAGATACTGTTGTGCTCATTTCTGGGAAACACAATCGTCCACATCTCTAAAGGGCAGGACCAGAGCTTTTATTATGATTGAGTTGAGTCTATAGATGGCCTAATAATGAATAGCTTTTTAACATGATTGAGTTTTCTAATTCCTGAACATGACATATATCTACTTAGGAGTTTTAAAAAGACTTGTATTTTTCCTGCAGGACTTTTCTCATAGTTTAAAGTATTTGTATTTCTAGATGCTTTTGTAAAAGGTAAATGCATTGTTTCAGTTTTCCAAATGTTATTAATGTTAATATATTGAAACACAATTTAATATGTCATTTGGATCAAGAGTGCTGTAATATTTTGGAGGTTAGTCATCCTGGTGCAGGGCTTATTGTCTGTGGAGCTAGATGTGGATCTTGGGCCCCTGATTTCTTAGGTAGAATCTCAGCAGTTGCAGTTATGGTACCATTTGTGGGCCACCCACTTGGGAGTAAGGGTCTTGACTATTCTGTGTCTTCTCTTGAGTATTCCTTCCCTTTTGTTGTACAGGAACTTTTCTGCTAGTCTTCAAGTTGATCTCATCAGTAGTTTCTCTGCAAACGGTTGTAATTTTGGTGTCCCCATGGGAAGAAGTGAGCTCAGGGTCTTTCTAAGCTGCCGTGTTTGCCACTTCCTCCTACCTGTCTGTCTTTATGCCAGACCCACACTACTTTTATTACCACCATTCTGTAGTATGTTTTAGAACCAGTAGCAGGAAACCCTTAAATTTGTTCGTTTTGTTTGGCTATTTGGATTCTCTTGAGATTTCACATAAATATCAATATGGATTTTTCTAATGCTTTTTTAAAAAGGATTGAATTGACTATGTACATCCATTTTGGTAGTATTGAAACTTCACTATTTCAGTTCATGAATGTTTTTTCTCAACATGCGTCTTCTGTAATATCTTTCAGAGCATTTTTCAGTTTTCATCCTAAAAAGCTTTCACATCCTTCCTTAAGTTTTTTCTATTATTATAAAAGTATTTTTATAACATATATCATATAACATATATCTCTATATTATTCATGCACTGTATATAATATATAAAATATATTATATACATTTGCATATAAATATGTATGTAAAATATAAATATATATATAAATATAAAAGGTATAAATATAAATATTTATATGAAGTATAAATACAAGTATGCGTAAATATATTTATATAAAATATAAAGTCTAAATATAAATACAAATACAATTATATAAACAAATAACATATATTATATTATATATTATTCTAATATATTAATTATATTAATATAATTAATATTATGCTATTAATATATAATATAATATATAATAATATAACACATGATAATATAATACAATATATTATAAAAATATAATATATATTATTAATATATGATACATAATATTATTAATAATATAATAATTAATATATTAGTATAATTAATATATTATATGTATCAATGTGATACATATTAAATATATCATATATAATATGTTATGTAATATTATAATACAAATAATATATATCATATAATATATATAGTGTGATATATTATATATAGTATATATAATAAAGAGTATATATATTCATTTATGTACATATAAATAAATATAAATTTATTTTAAAAATTTATTCTATAAATTTATAAGTATATATTTATAATATAAATATATTTATTTATATATATATTCATATATATTTATTATAAGTATATAATATAAATATATACTTATGTCATTAGACATGATATAATTATAAAATTTTAATAATTATATAATATATATATACAATATATAATCACATATATAATCATTATGTATAATTATATTATTAACATCATATTATTGTATTATCTTATTATGTTTAATTTATGTTATGAATTATTTATATTATAAATTTTTATATTATTAATTATATTTAATTATGTTGCATCATATTTAATTACATTATTATTATTATATAAAACATAATATATAAAATGTATAATTATATTTATTAATAATTATGTAATATACAAGTATACCTGTATATTTATCATATAACATATTACATTATATAATTGTATAATATATACTATAATTATATACTAATCAATATTTATAATAAATCATATGATTAATAATTATATGAATATATAATACAACACATAATATAATATATAATATATAATGCAATATATAATGCTATAATATATCTTATATCATATAATGCATAATATGCTATATGCTATATTAATATATAATAACTATTAATAATTTAATAATAATAATACTTATAATTTATAGTCATAATTATAATTATAAATATGATTGTAAATATATAATTATATATATTAATTTATATCTTTATAAGTTAAATATCTTTATATTGAAATGCAATTACATTATATATTTATATACATTTATATATAATTCATATGTTATTATAAATATTACATATATTTATAATTATATAACAATTATATATAAATATATACTATATACTATATATTTATATATATATTCATATACTTTGTATTTTGTATATATATATACATATATATATATATATATGCATATCCTGATATGCCATAGCAAGTTTTTCTTTTCTTTCTTTTTCTTCAGTACTAAATTACTCACTCTTGAAGTTTGGTTAGATATATAGAAATCTACCACCAATTTAGATGAAATAACTAACCTTCATCTAATTACTTATTTTAAACTAAAGTTAACCTATTTAATGCCAAGAACTGTACTAAGGACATAGCAGTTAATAAAACAGGGAAAAACAGGGACCCTATATGTGAGACAGCAAAAGAGAGAACAGACTTTGGAATCTCTGGGTGAAGAGTATATATATATATTTATGTATATAAATATATATAGTATAATATAAATATATAATGTATATAAATATTATATATTATATACTATATTATATAATATACAATTTATATAATTTAATAATTTATTGATTATTATTAATTTATTAATAATTATCTGATGTATTTATATGTATAAACTATATTATAATTATACATTTATATTTAAATTAATGAATAAATTTATAACCATAATATAATTATAATATATATGTAATGATATTATATAACAATATTATAACATATATAATACTATATAACATAATATGTATATTATATATTTATATATATTTATATGTATATTATATATTATAACATAATATGTATATTATATATTTATATTATAATATATATTTATTATATATTATATATTTATATTATATATTTATAAAAATATGTAATTATAATCATTATATATTATATTATATATAATATATTTATATAATATTTATATATTATATTAATATATAATACAATATTTATAATATATTCTTATAATTATGCATAATATAACATGATTATGTAATTATTATATTATATTTTTCTCTTAATATTATGTATCAGACATAGAGCTATTTTTTGGGGGTTTCACTTTTCACAACTTTTTTACACTTTCTGTATTCATCACTGTTTTTGTCTATTTATAGAACAGCCATCTATAAGCTATACTTCCTTTTTCTCTTAATAAAATGTATCACACATAGAACTTTTTTTTTGGGTTTCACTTTCCACAAACCTTTTTACACTTTCTGTGTTTATCACTTTATTTGTCCATTCTTAGGTATTCTCCTGGTTTAAGGAGAGGTTTTACTAAAATTCGCCAATCATAGAGAATACAGTTTCCATTAGAAGATGCCAAAACATTTTAGAAGCTCTTTAGTAAAAGGTGAATATGGGCAATAAAAAGTTAAAGCCTTTTTCATTTGTTGTATGTGAAAGAAGTTAATATCTTTACATTGAGGTATTACGTGTCCTTGAGTGTCAGGATTTTTTAAACCTGGAAAGGTGGAAAAATCATCAGCTTTAGAGACTTGCAAAGTCAGCAATTCAGACAGCCTCTTTTGCGAAGGAGAGCGAGTAAATGCCGATTTTTTAAAAAATATGACACTGTGTTATGGACTTATCATTATTATCCAGAAAAGTATTGTCAGTTTTGGTGTCAAAAAGTGTCTCAGGAGAGTTGTCAGAATCATTAGTGAAGTGAAGTGAAGTTACTCAGTCGTGTCCAAATCTTTGTGACCCCATGGACTAGCCTACCAGGCTCCTCCCTCCATGGGATTCTCCAGGCAAGAGTACTTGAGTGGGTTGCCATTTCCTTCTCCAGGGGATTCTTCCCAACTCAGGGATCAAACCCCGGTCTCCAGCATTCCAGGCAGACGCTTTAACCTTCACTTCAGTTCAGTCACTTAGTAGTGTCTGACTCTTTGTGACCCCACGAATCGCAGCATGCCAGGCCTCCCTGTCCATCACGAACTCCCGGAGTTTACTCAAACTCATGTTCATCGAGTCAATGATGCCATCCAGCCATCTCATCCTCTGTCATCCCCTTCTCCTCCTGCCCCCAGTCGCTCCCAGCATCCGGGTCTTTTCCAATGAGTCAACTTTTCACGTGAGGTGGCCAAAGTACTGGAGTTTCAGCTTCCAATGAACACCCAGGACTGATTTCCTTTAGGATGGACTGGTTGGATCTCCTTGCAGTACAAGGGACTCTCAAGAGTCTTCTCCAACACCACAGTTCAAAAGCATCAATTCTTCGGTGCTCAGCTTTCTTCACAGTCCAACTCTCACATCCATACATGACCACTGGAAAAACCATAGCCTTGACCAGACGGACCTTTGTTGGCAAAGTAATGTCTCTGCTTTTTAATATGCCACCTAGTTTGGTCATAACTTTCCTTCCAAGGAGTAAGCATCTTTTAATTTCATGGCTGCAGTCACCATCTGCAGTGATTTTGGAGCCCCAAAAAGTAAAATCTGACACTGTTTCCATTGTTTTCCCATCTATTTCCCATGAAGTGATGGGACCAGATGCCATGATCTTAGTCTTCTGAATGTTGAGTTTTAAGCCAACTTTTTCACTCTCCTCTTTCACTTTCATCAAGAGGCTTTTTAGTTCCTCTTCACTTTCTGCCATAAGGGTGGTGTCATCTGCATATCTGAGGTTATTTATATTTCTCCCAGCAATCTTGATTCCAACTTGTGCTTCATCCAGCCCAGCATTTCTCATGATGTACTCTGCATATAAGTTAAATAAGCAGGATGACAATATACACTGTATATTGATGACTGTAGTTTTATAGTGTAATCTGAAGTCAGAAAGATTTGTTCCTCCAGCTCCATTCTTCTTTCTCAGACTGCTTTGACTGTTCAGGGTCTTTTGTGTTTCCATGTGAACTGTGCATTTTTTTGTTCTAGTTCTGTGAAAAATGCCATGGGTAATTTGATAGGGATCACATTGAATCTGTAGATTGCATTTGGTGGTATAGTCATTTTCACAATATTGATTCTCCCTACCCAGGTACATGAACTATCTGTTCATCTGTTTATGTCATCTTTGATTTCTTTCTTTAGCATCTTATAATTTTCTGTGTACAGTTCTTTTGTCTCCTTACATAAGTTTATTCTTAGATATTTAATTCTATTTTTTTGCAATGGTGAATGGTGATTCCTTAATTTCTCGTACTGATTTTTCATTTTCAGTATATAGAAATGCAAGTTATTTCTGTGTATTGATTTTCTATCCTGTGACTTTGCTAAATTCACTGATTAGCTCTAGCAATTTTCTGATACTATCTTTAGAATTTTTTATGTACAGTATTGAGAGGGTAGCAGGCAGAAAAGCCAGGAGTCTCTAAACAGAGGAAATAGGCTGCAAGTGTCAGACATTTTTTTTTTTTTTCTCTCTCTCTTAAGCTGCAGGAGGAAACAAACAATGTTCGATTTTTCCCTCAGTCTCTATATAAATTTAAAAAGAGGTTTCTCTTAAAGTTCTGCATTGCCATGATCATACCTGGCTCCACCTAAACTTAATTTCTCTCAAACCTTGGGCTAACCAATGCTTTTTTCTTATGGAAATGTTTGTCAAGCTATGTTAATGAACTATGTGTTTACCCTGGACTCTGTCTTCAAGTCAGTTCAGCCTAAGACTCAGAACCAACTTGACAAACCAGCACGTTGTACTCATGCAAATGTTCTGTTAAAGCTATGTTAATGAGAAACTTGCTTGGAAACTTACTTTTCTTCAAGATTCATGTCAGTCATTTTATGACCCAGGACAACTCACCTCGTGCCATTATTATCTCAAAATGCATGTTGCCTGTGAGGGGCCTGGTGCCAGTCTCTGAGTTTTGAGACATTTCCATTCTCTAATTAGCAGACTGCTAGTAGCTATATAACATCTGGCTAAAGACTAGCAGGGGAGCACTCTTTCTGCCCACTTCTAATGTCTGTGTCAGAAGCTTTCTCTGTCTCATTTATACTTTAATAAAACTTTATTACACAAAAGCTCTGAGTGATCAAGCCTCATCACTGGCCCTGGATTGAATTCCTCTCCTCTGGAGGCCAAGAATCATGGCATCTTTAATGGCTCAGCAACAGCCTTTCAGTATCATGTCATCTACAAACATTCAGAGCTTTACTTATTCTTTTCCAATTTAGACATCTTTTATTTCCTTTTTTTCCCCTCTGATAGCTGTAGCCAGGGCTTCTAGAACTATGTTGAATAATAGTGGTGAAAGTGGACACCCTTGTCTTGTTCCTGATCTTAGGAGGAATGCTTTCAGTTTTTCACCATTGAGAATAAAGTTTGCTCTAGGCTTGTCATATATGGCCTTTACTGTGTTGAGGTAGTTTCTTTCTATGCCCCATTTTTTGGAAGAGTTTTAATCACAAATGGTGCTGAATTTTTCAAAGGGTTTTTCTGCATCTATTGAGATAATTATATGATTTTTATCTTTCAATTTGTTAATATGGTGTATCACATTGATTGATTTGTGTATATTGACGAATCCTTGCATTCCTGGAATAAACCTAACTTGACCATGGAGTATGAGATTTTTGATGTGTTACTGAATTATTTTTGCTAAAATTTTGTTGAGGACTTTTGCATCTATGTTCATCAGTGATATTGGCCTATAGTTTTCTTTTTGTGTTATCTTTGTCTGGTTTTGGTATAAGGGTGATGGTGGACTCGTAGAATGATTTTGGAAGGGTTCCTTCCTCTGAAACTTTTTCAAAGAGTTTTAGAAGGATAGGCATTATCTCTTCTCCAAATGTTTGATAGAATTCTCCTGTGAAGCTATCTGGTCCTGGGCTTTTTTTTTTTTTTTTTTTTTTTTGGGGGGGGGTGTTGATCACAGCTTCAATTTCAGTGCTTGTAATTGGGTTGTTCATAATTCTATTTCTTCCTGGTTCAGTCTTGGAAGGTTTAACTTTTCTAAAAATCTGTCCCTTTCTTCCAGGTTATCCATTTTATTGCCATGTAGTTGTTCATAATAGTCTCTTATAATCCTTTGTATTTCTGCCTTGTCTGTGGTAGCCTCTCCTTTTTCTTTTCAAATTGTGTTGATTTGATTTTTCTTTTATTCTTGATGAGTCTGACTAGAGGTTTGTTAATTTTGTATATCTTCTCAAAGAACCAGCTTTTAGCTGTATTAATCTTTACTATTGCTTCTCTCACTTCTTTTTCATTTATTTCTGTTCAGACCTTTATGATTTCTTTCCTTCTACTAATTTTGTTGTTGTTGTTCTTCTTCTTTTTTCAGTTGTTTTAGGTGTAAAGTTAGGTCATCTATCCCATGTTTTTCTTGTTTCTTGAGGTAGGATTGTATTGCTATAAACTTCCCTCTTAGAACTGCTTTTTCTGTATTCCATAGGTTTGGAGTTGCCATGTTTTCATTGTCATTTGTTTCTAGAATTTTTTTGATTTTCCTTTTGATTTCTTGAGTAATCTGTTGGTTATTTAGAAACATATTGTTTAATCTCCACGTGTTTTTTTTTTACATTTTTTTTTCTCTTGTAATTGATATCTAGTCTCATAGCGTTCTGGTCAGAGAAGATGCTTGATATGATTTCGATTTTCTTAAATTTACTGAGGCTTGATCTGTGACCACAAGATGTGGTCTATCCTGGAGAAAGTTTCATGTGCACTTGAGAAGAAGGTGTATTCTTCTGCACTTAGATGGAATGTCCTGAAGATATCAATGAGATCTATCTCATCTAATGAATCATTTAAGACTTGTGTTTCCTTATTAATTTTCTGTTTTGATGATCTGTCCATTGGTGTGAATGGGGTGTTAAAGTTGTCTACTATTATTGTGTTACTGTCAATTTCTCCTTTTATGTCTGTTGGTGTTTGTCTTATGTATTGAGGTACTCCTATGTTGGGTGCATAGATATTTACAGTTGTTAAATCTTCCCCTTGGATTGATCCCTTGATCATTATGTAGTGTCCTTCCTTATCTCTTGTAATCTTCTTTATTTTAAGGTCTATTTGTCCGATATGAGGGTTGCTACTCCAGCTTTCTTTTGCTTCTCATTTGCATGGAATACATTTTTCTATCCTCTCACTTTCAGTTTATATGTGTCTTGAGGTCTGAAGTGGGTTTCTTGTAGACAGCATATATATGGGTCTTGTTTATTTTATCCATTCAGCCAGTGTGTGTCTTTTGGTTGGAGCATTTAATACATTTACATTTAAAGAAATTCTTGATATACATGTTCCCATTGCCATTTTCTTAATTGTTTGGAGCTGATTTTGTAAATCTTTTTTCTTCTCTTGTATTTATTGATTATATAAGTCCATTTAACATTTGTTGTAAAGCTGGTTTGGTGGTACTGAATTCTCTTAACTTTTGCTTGTCTGAAAACCTTTTTTATTTCTCCATCAATTTTGAATGAGATCCTTGCCAGTTACGGTACTCCTGGTTATAGATTGTTTCCCCTTTCAGTACTTTAAATATATCCTGCCATTCCCTTCTGGCCTACAGAGTTTCTGCTGAAAGATCAGCTGCTGAGCATATGGGGTTTCCCTTGTGTGTTACTTGTTGCTTCTTGCTTGCTGCTTTTCATCTTCTTTCTTTGTGTTTATTATTTGTTAGTTTGATTAGTATGTGTCTTGGCATGTTTCTCCTTGGGTTTATCCTGTATGGGGCTCTGTGCCTCTTGGACTTGATTGACTATTTCCTTTTACATGTTGGGGAAATTTTCAACTATAATCTTTTCAAACATTTTCTCATACCCTTTCTTTTTCTCTTCGTCTTCTGGGACTCCTATAATTCAAAAGTTGGTGTGTTTGATATCATCCCAGAGGTCTCTGAGACTATCCTCTGTTCTTTTCATTCTTTTTACTTTATTCTGCTCTTCAAAAGTTATTTCCACCATTTTATCTTCCAGCTCACTGATTTGTTTTTCTACTTCAGATATTCGGCTCTTAATTTCAGTAATTGTGTTGTTTGTCACTGTATGTTTATTCTTTATCCTTTCATTCTTCTAGGTCTTTGTTAATTGGTTCTTGCATTTTCTCCATTTTGTTTTCAAGGTTTTTGATCATCTTTACTGTCATTATTCTGAATTCTTTTCCAGGTTTGCCTGTTTCCTCTTCATTTATTTGAACTTCTATGTTTCTAGTTCGTTCCTTCATTTGTGTAGTATTTCTCTGCCTTTTTATTTTTACTTTTTTTTAAAACATTGTGTTTGAGGTCTCCTTTTCCCAGGTTTCAAGGTTGAATTCTTTCTTCCTTTTGGTTTCTCCCCTCCTAAGTTTGGTCCAGTTGTTTGTGTAAGCTTTGTATAGGGTGAAATTTGTGTTGAGTTTTTGTTTGCTTGTTTTTCCTCTGATGGGATCTTTCCAACCAAGGGATTGAACCCAGGTCTCCAACATTGCAGGCAGATTCTTTACCAGCTGAGCCACAAAGGAAGCCCAAGAATACCAGAGTGGGTAGCCTATTCCTTCTCCAGCAGATCTTCCCAATCCAGGAATCGAACCAGGGTCTCCTGTATTACAGGTTCTGAGCTCTGAGGGAAACCCAAAGATTATGATAGTTCTTTAAAAATTGTTACCTTGTACATGGTATTTTTAATGTTCTTGTTCTGTGTAGATATTTAACTCATTTTCATATATTTTTTTTTAGTTGTGGTAAAATATACAAGAACATACTCCATCTAACATAATTTTTTCATCATCTCAAAGTGAAACTCTATGTGTTAAAAAGTAACTCCCTGTCTCCTCATCCCTCCAGTCCCTGTTGTACTTTCCATCTCATTGAATTTGACTATTCTAGGTACCTCATAAAGGGGAGATCATAAAATATAAGTGTTTCTGCGTCTGGCTTATTGCACTTAGCATAATTTCTTCAAATTCATCTGTTACTTTAATTTCTTCATCTGTTACTGTTAATTTCTTCAAGATTCATCCAATGGCATGTATCAGAATTTCCTTCCCATTTAAGGCTGTATGATTCCATTGTCTGTATATACCATAATTTATTTGCACATTTGCACGTTCACTAATTGATCGTCATTAGAGTTGTCACCACCTTTTGGCTATTGTGAAAAATGCTTCTATGAACACTGGTGTATAAATATTAAAGTCTCTGCTTCATATTCTTTTCTGTATAAACTCCAAATAACATTTTGATATGTAAATCAGTAGCCTCTTATTACAAAAGGGAACTCAAAACTTGAAATGTAAAAACTTACATTCAGAGACCTTTAGTTACTTGTTAGACTCATCAGTTTGTATTTATACCTAGGTGGAAAGTGAATTTTAGTGTCTGTGGAAATAGAATTCATGAATTGTGTTATATACAAGGTCTATTAAAGTCTTAGAGAAAATATCAGCATCTATATCTTCAGGGGGTTAATGAACTGGATATATTCTCATTTTTAGGGTTTTATGAATATTGTGAATGAAACAAGACACATGGCATTATGCTGTCAGTTGACCTCATAATTTATGGAAAGAAGATCCCTCAGATTAAATTTGAATGTATTAATACATTTCAAAGAGGAGAGTGAGTTATGAAGAAAGACATAAAAGGGAATTTCCACACAATCATGTGAGTAGCAAAACTGGACATCTAAAACTGCATATGATAATGACCCAGTCAATCTCTCCATCCCTCAGGAAAGCATCTTTGGGTAGTTATATAAAAGAGTAGATTTTGAGAAAACTCAAGTGAAGCTAATTATAGAGATGTGGCACTAAAGTTAAATGGAGAGGGAGGTGGGAGGGGGGATCGGGATGGGGATAACATGTAAATCCATGGCTGATTCATGTCAATGTATGACAAAAACCACTACAATATTGTAAAGTAATTAGCCTCCAACTAATAAAAATAAAGAAAAAAAAACACATTTGAACTTATTTCATGCCTATTATTTGCTAGACAATTGACAATTTTTAAGATCTTCATTTGCATTATTCTATTTAAACCCTAGTGTGTTTGATTCTTTTATGTTTCATTACAGAGATTATGTTGAATGATTTACTCAGGTCACAAAATTTGTAAGTACAGGTTTTGAGGCTCAAATTCCAAACCAGAGTTTAGAACCTGCACTCTCAAAAGTACGTTGCATGCATTTAGGGTCACAATATTTATAAAACAGATTTTATATTTATAAAAATATTTATAAAACAAAACAAAAGTTATAAAACTATATATAAGTTAGGCAGTATGACATCTCTGATAGTTTTGTGTGTGTGAATTTGTTTCCAAAGTCTGTTCAACCATATTCAGGGTTGAGGCATTTTTAGAACCTCAAAATTTCTGCTGCATCATTTTAATGGTCACTATAGCTCACATGGGAAGCAGGTTTTACTGTGACAGTGACAACGACGGTGTTAGTCTCTCAGTTGGCGCCCAACTCTTTGCGACCCCATGGGTGGCAGCCTGCCAGGCTCCTCTGTCCATGGGATTTCCCAGGCAAGAATACTGGAGTGGGTTGCCATTCCCTTTCCAGGGGATCTTCCCGACCCAGGGATGGAACCCCAGCCTCCTGCACTGCAGGCAGATTCTTTACCAACTGAGCTACAAGGGAAGCCCCAGGTTTTACTATGTAGACAGTTAAATAGAAACATATTTAGGCATGATTTGTGATCACATGTTTCAAAAGGATATGTACTGAAATTCATTTCAGTTTATAATTTCCAATATATTGCTGAATGAAAATGTTTCTCATTATTTTACACTTTGCATATCATGTAGATGTTTTGTTTTTCCTCCGTATGTTGTTGAATTTGTCACTGTAGACCTAGTTAGTTTATCTTATTTCATTTATCATTGTGGGATAGTTATCATGGATTTACATGTTCTGAGAATTATTTAAAGTTTTATTTGTTCCAATTGATAATATTAAGAAATTTGAAGAATATCCCAAGTGTTTGAAGCAGATATATTTATTTTAATAAAATATAATATCAATAAAGTATAGGATTTTGTATCATGTCTTGTCAAATTAATGGTTTAAACCATTTAGAGGAATAAATGTGTTCATAAGAATATTTTAATAGTGAACTATTTCTTGATCACCTAAAATATATGAGGCACACTCAGATTCCAGAGAAACAGTTATTAAAACATGCCTATTGTTCCAACAAACTCAACAGATGACAGCATAAAACTAGCTATAAACACATAAGTTTTAAGTGCTCAGCAGATCAAAGGGTTAGCCTCTCCTACCCGAAGTTACCTCTTGAACACAGGACAACTTCTAAGAACCGTGAGTATTTATTTTTCCATTACAAATGAATATGTTGCTATGTCATTGTCAGTGGAGATATTTAACTATGTATGTATACAATCAACAGCCAGAACCTTGAAGATGGAACTCTGAGGCAACTGGTTTCTTCAATTCACATATGTTCAGAATTTTCTTTTCTTTTCTTTTTTACATTTATTTTTATTAGTTGGAAGATAATTACTTTACAGTATTGTAGTGGTTTTTGCCATACATTGACATGAATCATCCATGGATTTATTTACATGTGTTCCATAATTTTCTTTTCTTTTCTTTATTTGATCTGGAAGTATAAAGATTCTGACAGGCAAATCCTGATGCTGATTCTGAGTTACCCTCCAATCCGTGTCTAGCTTGACAGTTCAGGAAATCCTCCACTCCCTTTTCATTCAGTACCCCCAACCCAAACTGTTTATTTATTTCAAAGCATTTTTTATTTAGTTTCTAGCCTTTGCTGTTTTGTATCTACCTTTTCTCAGTCATCTCTTATTTTCTCTCTTCCACACTTTATTTTCCCTCTGATATCTGAGCATAAATTGAATTGCCAAATGCACAAAAAAGAGAACAATATTCCACCTTTCACAAATGACAGTCTGTAAAATAGACACTGAGATGGAGCACATTTAAAATAATTTTGCCAAAATGAAGTTACACACATTACATGTAAAACTGGCCATGGATTTATTTTCCTCAAGTGAGAAGGATTGTCCTTTTTTCCACATAGACTCAGAAAACCAAGAACTTACAATATGAACCAAATAATGAGTTTAATTTATTGATTACTGTAATAGTTAAATAACCTTTAATACACACTAATTAAATCTGGTTAATATAAAGATGATCTACCAGCAAAAGTGTTAGCATGTCATTTAGGATAAAGGCTGCAATGACAAAAATTCAGAAACTCACAGCATCTGGAAATACTATCATCTTTCCAAGAAAAGTATGAGTTTTCCTAAAATACCTGAGCAAAATCAAATAATAGCTCTAGATTTTTGGCATGGAATTCTTTCTACTATACCAAGATTCTGCTTAAAATTTTTATTTTGGCATTCTGAATTGAGCTATGGCTAGCAATAATCAAATCTAAACAGTTTTGTAAATCAAGAAACATGTCTATGTAGTGCTAATTAACATAGATTTGTATTTATTGTTTTCCTCCAATAACCTAGACTATAATAAATGTCTATTTAGTGTGTCTTTGGCAGGGCTGGGGCAGGGTGGGGGGAGCTTCCTAGGTGGCTCAGTGGTAAAATATCCACTTGCCAATTCAAGAGAAACAGGAGACATGGGATTTTTGGATGGGAAGAAGTTCATACATTTATCTGTTCTCATATGCTTGCTTATGTGTTTTGAAATTCATTGTGATTAAGTGGAATCTTATAAGCATTTATTGAGCACTTATGATGTGCCTGGTTTTTTCACTGTAGAGGGCGACTGACTGATTTTGGAGCTCATAGCAACTCAGAAAGGATGCTATTTAAGCATCGGTTTACAATTTCATGCCCCATGCCTAGGTATTACTTTATGTAAATATGTAAATAAAGCTATTAGGGATGTGATTGTTTTCATGGTATATCTCAGAATGCCAAATTTGCTCTCAAAAAAAAAAAAAAAGAAAAGAAAAAGAAAAGAAAGAAAGGAAAGAAATGATACATAAATTAAAAAAAAATTGATCTTTGTGGGGGGTATTCTGGAGAAAACAACTTTCTTGTCATTTGGTACATCAACTAACACCCACTCATATATACTTCCCAGTTAGAATACTGAAGTCTCACCACTATAGTTGAAGCAAGGAATTTGATAAAATGAATGAAGTACTTGTGGGAAAAGAGTCCAATTCTGATATTCTAGAATTTCTATGTGTGAGATCTCATGGAGCCAACACTTGTGAGTAAGGCATCACGTATTTGACACAAAGCTTGCAACCCTCTGAAAGTCATGACTGGCCATTTGTTTGCAGCCTCTGACTCTGGATCCACAGCTTTGAAGAACACATGGAAAATAGGAACAAAGTGACAGAGTTTGTCCTCCTGGGACAAACTGCTGGTGCTTAAGTCATTCTCCTGGTGGTGATGGCCTATGACCGATATGTAGCCATCTGCAAACCTCTTCATTATTTGATCATCATGAATTGGAGGGTATGTGTCCTCATGCTGCTGGTGGCCTGGACTGGAGGCTTTCTGCACTTACTGGTTCAATTGCTTTTTATTTATCATTTCCTTTTCTGTGGTCCCAATGTAATTGACAACTTTGTCTGTGACACGTACCCTTTACTGAAACTTTCTTGCAGCAACACACATCTCATTGGACTCTCTATGATAGCTAATGGAGGGGCAATTTGCACTTTTGTCTTCTTCATTCTCTTAGTGTCCTATGGGGTCATATTACAATCCCTGAAGACTCATAGTTTGGAAGGGAATCACAAAGCCTCCTACAGTTGTGCATCCCATATGATGGTGGCCATTTTATTCTTTGTTCCCTGTATCTTCCTGTATGCCAGGGCTAATTCAACCCTACCCATTGATAAATCCATGACTGTGGGGTTTTTTTTTTTTTTTTCATTTATTTTTATTAGTTGGAGGCTAATTACTTTACAATATTGTAGTGGGTTTTGTCATGCATTGACATGAATCAGCCATGGATTTACATGTATTCCCCATCCCGATACCCCCTCCCTCTGTACCCAATCCCTCTGACTGTGACTGTGGTTTTAACTTTCATAACTCCCATGTTGAACCCCTTAATCTACACCCTGAGAAACGCAGAGATGAAAAATGCCATGAGGAAACTTTGGAGTAAAAATGTGACCTTAATTGGAAGAGGTTGTGTAGGACATGATATTCTTTTTTTTTTTTTTTTAGAGAATCAAAGAATATTTTCAATATCAGTGATTACAACTAAAAAATAATTTTCTTTGAGTTACTTAAACTACTTTTTCCTGAAACAGCTATATGAACTAATCCTTATCCTAGTGGAATAGTTTATAGATCTTAAACACCAAGAGAATTGCATAGCTTCAATCTCTTATAGATGTAATCAAACTGTGTGAAGATTCTATAGTGGAATCTGATAAAAAATTAATTTAAAGTTTCACAGACATGATCATAGCTGCATTTTCAAATCTGTGAAAAATGAAATTTGTTAACATATACTATGATTGTGCCATACGGTTGGTTTTGTATATTCTGATCAAATTTTGAACTGAAAAATTAAATTGTTCAACCCCAGTCTCTGTATCTGGATCACTTGGCCTCCTCCAATGATTGAAATGCATAATTAAGTCATTCATATCACATAAGGCCCCAGAGTCTGCCTGCATTAAATTAAAATGTCGGTACAAGTTTTTTTAGCACAATGAATGTTTAACATTTTGGAAACAGATTATTTTGCTTTATATAATTAATGCTAATCTGATTCTCTATAAGCTGTATGTTCTTGACTTAAATGATTAAGTAAAAGTTGTCTTTCTCTTCGCAATTGCTCTATATCAGTCTTGGGGATCAGATACAGTATTATAAGCATCATATTTAAGGCTCTAGAATCACATGTTTCCTGTTAGAACTCAACTTACAGCATAGATACTGCTGCTGCTACTGCTAAGTCACTTGTCGTGTCTGACTCTGTGTGACCCCATCCCTGGGATTCTCCAGGCAAGAACACTGGAGTGGGTTGCCATTTCCTTCTCCAATGCATAAAAGTGAAAAGTGAAAGTGAAGTCACTCAGTCATGTCTGACTCTTTGCCACCCCAAGTCCTAAAATATGCCTTCATCCTTTTCTCAATTCTAATTGGATTCATCTTGTGTACTTAGCAATATTAATGCCTCCACATACCTGACACACATTGAATCAAGTTTCCTTTATTTCTCAGTGGAAGAAATTAAAAAAAAAAAAGTGCTTCAGATCTTTTAATCAGAAAGAAATCTAGGACACTAGCTTTAGGATCAGGAGATGTGGGTTTTAATTCTCACTATGCCATCATTTTATTCCATAACCTTTAAATTTCTAAAAGTACTTAGGTGATTTGGAAGCTGTTTCAAAGTTCTGTGATTCTTCCCATGCCAATAATTTGTTATAAACATTGTTATATTTGCTTATACTCCTGTTAGAAGTAAAATTATCTCATTCCCCTAAACTTTTCTATTTCTGATAGATAACATAAAAAAATACCCTCCTGGTATAAAAGTGTCTTAGGATTGGATTAAGACATGTTGCCTCTGGGTGACAGGATGAGATGGTTGGATGATATCATTGAAGCAACGGACATGAGTTAGAGCAACCTTTGGGAGATATTAAAGGATTGGGAAGCCTGGTGTGCTGCAGTTCATGGGATCGCAAAGAATGAGACATGACTTATTGACTGAAAAACAACAAGACATATAAACTCTACTCTTGAGTGCTTTGTTGTTTTGAGAACATGTTCTTGCACCTATCCAAGTGCATAAAGCTGCCAAGAGAACACTTTGGCAGGTACCTGGTTTCTGTGAAATTGGTCCCTGAGTCTATCAAAGGTCAAAGTACACCTCAACTAGTTTCTGATCAATAGTGATATGATCCATATATAATCCCTCCTGCTTTCATTCTGTTTTACCTTTCAAGTTTGAGAATCTGTTTGCTGTCTTTTCAGGATTTTGAACTATTCTGTCCTTGGATTTGTATTCTGGGAACAGACTTTCCTGGTATAGATCCAAGAAATTCCTCTTTGAAAAATTATTTTCATGAATATGAATAGTAATTAAACATCAATTAAATTTAAATCAATTTAACATCAAATTTAACATCAATTAAAAAATAAAATATCATAATGAAAAATAAAAAAGAATAGTTACCCAACTAACTGTTTATATATGTAATATTAAATATGTAGACTCCATATTTAAGCTCATTTACTATCAAATATCTAAGTTCATATATGGTCAGCTTTTTTTTTCCCCTCTCATCATGTTTTGTTCTCATGTAGACATCAGGATGAAGTTCACAAAGATGTATGCTGTAAAAGTTCTCTGATGTTCAGTTACCTTACTTGAGATAATTGGTTTGTTGGCAAGACCTGGTAATGATGGTGAAATGTCCCTTGGGTTTAATTAGCCACAGATAAGTAACTTCATAGACTTTGCTGCCAAACAGGATATGTGGTAGCACTTTTAAGGCTCAAGAGAAAGGTCTTCTTCACAGGTACTGTTTATGTCTCAAAAACCCACTTACTGTATCTGAATTAGTTGACGCTTTTAATATTGAAATTGACTTCTTTCTTGATGCACTGACAGCTGCCTGCGGCCCTGGCTGTAGACCTATGCCAGACAAGCTCGTGGGTGAGATTCCCCCCCGCCTGCCCCCGTCCCGCCAGGAAATCATACAGTCATAGAATATCAGGTTTAAACAGATTTTACAAATCATAAAGTCACCTCTCACCCCCACCAGTCTAAGATTTAAAATCTCTTTTAAGCATGTCAATCATCAAGAAAAATAGGTTCAACTACAGAGTTATCTATTTAGAAGTAAAAATATTTCAGACTTTTTCTTACTGATATTTATTTAACACCTCTGTTAAAACAACACATTATTCAAAAATATGCAATATATTTTAGTTATCCACTTCCCCAATGTTGAGCCTTCTGTGTGGTTTCTAAATTTTCCACAGCTTTTAATAACTGTGTTGAACATATTTGAACATTTAATTTTTCTGTTTTAAAAATATTTCCCATTAGGTGATTTCTAGAAAGAGTATTTTGGAGTAAAAAAAAAAAAAAAGACAAAATAATTTCTATTTTTTTCACAGTTATGTCTGAATAACTTTTATTAATTATGTCTAGTTCTTACTTTCTATTCACTATACTTTTTATGATCTGCTGAGAAACTCCACCTCAGAATAAGGAAATGCAATGAAGCTGTTGTACTTTGTTTTTGCACATGTACAGAATTTTCATCTTGGAAAAAGGAATATTTTTTTATTATTATTATGCTTATGTTTTCTCTTTTCTTTGGAAAATTTGTGTCTCAACTTTCCTCATCCTATTAGAAATGCAGTATCCTGTAGCCAAGAATGATTGACGATGGATGCTATGGGAAGATGGGAGAAGAAGGCAGGGGAATGCCTGTAGCAGAAACATAATGGAGTGGGAGGGTGATTTGTATCAGGGATGGATGCCTTGCTGCTATTTGGTAATGAAATGTCAGGGAAGGGGTTACAAAGACATTTAACAGGCACACTTTTTATGACTCTATGTAAACACATATACATTACTATACATAGTCATATCCAATAAATATTTGTTGAATGAATGAACTTGTAATATTAATAATTACTTATACTAACAGATTTTATATGTGTTTGGGTATATATGCATAGTACTTTACCTCATCCAGTAGAGTATTTCTTTCTATTTTTCACATCAAAGCTCTATTTTTAAAACTTTGAAAACAATGATTTTCTTTGCTTGATAGATCTTATGTTATTGCACACCTATGTCACAGTTTTTTATACATCTACTGAAGCTGTAAATTTACTGACTGTAACTATGTTAAATTGTATGTGGAACAGGATTTTGAAGAATGAAAAATATTCATTAATAAATATTGTAATTATCCTGAAAGTAAAATGGCCCAGTAATATACTCTTTCCTAGAGGCAATTCATATTTTCATACTTACCCCATAAAGTGTGTCAGAAATTATTAAAGTGGAATGCAGCTTCCTTTCAAAGGTTTATTTATATTTTTCATAAAAAGTAGTAATAAACAGAGCTGGAGGACAAGAACACTTGAATTCCTCCGGGTTTATAATCTGGTGAAGAAGGTGTACTCCTACCCAAGAAGAACGACAATTCGGAAAACATTTACTCATCATCTAACAGGTTTCAGACACTGCAGACATCCTACCAGGCACTGTGGTAGGCACAGTGAGTAAACACACTTGAATAGCATATGCGTTTTGGTAGGTAAAAGGGACAGTGTGTTGCCAAGGACTTATGTCCATTTCCCTAAACTGCCTGCTTGTGATAGATTTATTGATGTGTCTTTCTTTCCACAGTTAGACCTAAGAATTCAAATGTAAATTCTCATGGAAAAAAGAATAGCTCTAACCCCTGTGGGACACCTCTCAGCTTTTGAGATACATCTGAGAATTACAATTTGTAAGCTCACTAACACAAAGGAGGACTTGAAATCAAGGAACACTGAGATGACATGGCAGAGTTGTATGCAGCTGAAATCAGGAGGAGAATCCAGGTCTCATGTAGAGAGCCCAGTGTTTTCTCACTAAATTACACATCACGTGTTTCCCTCTAGATGCTTTACAGGTGACAGGTGCTGGGCGTCTGAAGAGATGGAAAGCATCATGAAAAAAATAAGAATGATTTGAAACAATTACTGGGGCAAAAGTGCCAAGGACGTGAGCCACAGCTATAGTGACTGCTCTGTTTTGTTCTAAGAAATTCAGACCATAAACCTTTCATGATTAACAGGTGCCACTTTTTATTTCTTTGTAGGAAATTCAGGCCCCAATAAGGTATTACTTCCTAAATGGATGTTCTCATACCTCCCAGCAATGTGACTGAATTTGTTCTCTTGGGACTCACACAGAATCCACACTTGCAGAAAATAATCTTCATTGTCTTTTTGTTTATTTTCCTATTCACCGTTCTGGCCAATTTGCTCATTGTCATCACCATCTCCCTCAGCCCCACACTTTCTGCTCCTATGTACTTCCTTCTCACTTACTTGGCCTTCATAGATGCCTCCTACACTTCCGTCACCACCCCTAAATTGATCACGGACCTGCTGTACCAGAGAAGAACCATCTCCTGGGGTGGCTGCCTGACTCAGCTCTTTCTGGAGCACTTCCTGGGAGGATCAGAGATCATACTCCTCATCGTCATGGCCTATGACCGCTATGTGGCCATCTGCAAGCCCCTGCACTACACGACCATCATGCAACATGGGCTTTGCCAGCTCCTGGTGATGGTGGCCTGGAGCGGGGGGATCCTCCACGCCACTGTGCAGATTATTTTCGTGGTCAACTTGACCTTCTGTGGTCCCAACATCTTTGATCACTTCATGTGTGACCTCTTTCCATTGTTAAAACTTGCCTGCGGTGACACCTACAAGCTTGGAATGGTGGTGGCAGCCAACAGTGGGGCCATGTGCTTGCTCATTTTTTTCCTGCTCTTCATCTCCTACATAGTCATCCTGAGCTCCCTGAAATCCCATGGCTCTGAAGGACGGCGCAGAGCCCTCTCTACATGTGGCTCCCACTTTACAGTAGTGGTGCTCTTTTTTGTCCCTTGTATATTCACCTACATGCGTCCCGTGGTCACATATCCTGTGGACAAGTGGGTGACTGTATTCTTTGCAATCCTCACGCCCATGTTAAATCCTATCATTTACACAGTGAGAAACACAGAGGTGAAAAATGCCATGATGAACTTGATGAAGAGGAGAATGACTTAGACTGTTCATGAAGCCAATAGTATGGTGATTTATCTATGTAGAGAGGATTATATCTATTGTAAAATATGAAAAAAAACAATAAATTTTGCAGATAATTGACATTAAAAAAGGCCCAGAAACTAAAATTAGTTGAATGCTTAATGGATAGGTACTTTGCTAGGTGCTTTTTATAACTTTTAATGTACTCTGCCAAGGATTTAACATTCACGTGCATAGATTTAGGATGTGCAATAGAAAAAACACCTATGAATCCCAAGTGAGATGATTATAGAGTATGTATTTCTACTGCACTAAAATCTTCATTCAAATGTTGCTTGGATGAAATTGGCTCTTCCCTAGGGCCTGCCTTGATTTCAGATCTTCTTTTATTTTTACTTAACCTGTGGTAAAGCAAATAGATCCTAGAAATTGTGAGATATATAGGGAAGGGATACTTACAGAGTGAAAAAATCACTGTTGAATTTTTTTGGCACTATGAATTCATCAAAAGCAAAAAGAGAAACACTCACTAAAGGAGGAAGGAACAGTTCTCAATCTATCTTTAATTCTTTTTGTAGCATAAAAAATAAACCAGAAATTTAAAAATTATTGTTAATTTGGTCTCATTCTTTTAAATATCCTATCACTTACAGTTTTTATTGAATATAAAGGAATTGTTTTCTTTTCTTCTTACCAAGGCTAGAGGAGTCTTTTGAATAAAGAAGAGTAAGCATTCTTTAATCACATGTCAGCAACAAGAAGAAAACATATCTAAGAATTTTAGCTACAACATTTGAATCCAAGTTTTCCAAATCCCAGTTCTACTTTCTTCAAATAAAATACAGTTGCCTTTGATATATTTCAGTTCAGTTCAGCCACTCAGTCATGTCTGACTCTTTGTGACCCCGTGGACTGCAGCACGTCAGGCTTTCCTGTCCTTCACCAACTCATGATACATTTATGTCCATAGATAAGAAATGTATTTATAATGTTAACGATTCACTTCTCCTTTAAGAAGACAGTCAAATTTGCTGTAGCCTTGTCACATGTGGGGCAGTATAAGATTACCTATGCTCAGAACAATTTCCACTAACTGAAAGAAATCAGAAGAGAAATTTTGCTCTTATGAACAAAAACATTACTGTACTAATGTTGGCCTTTTATGGAAGCAAAATTTTACAAATGTTTTCAGAACACAACTTTAGGAAAGTGTGATACCTTTAATGCTCCTCTAGAGACATGGAGAATACCAGATCATTCTATATTATTACCTAATTAGTTAATAATTATTACCTAACTATTAAGCTTTATATGTCAAAGTTTCTCTGACCATAACACTCCAACTTGTGCTATTTCAGAAATATTCTCTCAAACTCAGTAGTCATCTCTAGCCATTTTTATACCATAATTTGACCATATAATGCTGCCAGAGCATTCACACCTATTCTTTGGGGTGACTGTTTATTAGCTTATGCATGGTGCCTCAAATTCATAGGAAATCGAAGCTTTTCCCACAATGTCTAGGCTTGGAAGATATTATTATCAGCACTTAATCTGTTAAAGATGATCAGTTTTACAGTTGATGGTGAGAATTAAGCACTGCAATAGAACCTGCACTAAATAACATACGGTTCATTTTGCCTTATGACTGTTAGATAGGAGTTGAGAGTAACTCAGGGGTAAGAATGGAAAAAGTATTAAGTAGATGTCATTTCTACTCAAAGATGAAATGAGTGAGTTGAAGAGGAAAATAAGACCGTAGGGGCTATACCAAGGGCTCAGTGTCAACAGCAAACCTGGAAGGTGTAAGAAAAGAAGAAAGAAATGTAAGGCAGGCTCACCTCAGTTATGGAATTTTGCTGGTTTGTAAATAATTAGGGAATTTAAGGTATTTTTTTGCACTCATCATCAAAAATCTCACGAGAACAACACCATTTGATTATGTCTGATTCTTTAAGAAACATATAAAGAAATATGTCTCTCTTAAATATCAATGAGATAAATAATATTTGGATATGTTGTTAAGAATATTTTCATTTAATCTGGACTGTTAATTTAATGAACATATTAGGCATTAAATGAGGAAGGTGAGCTCATTGTTGAAGGCCAACTATGAGGCACACATTTTGATAGGTTCTTTACATACTTTAACTCCCTTAATGAAGCAACATGTATTATTAGGTTGATACTTCATTTTATACAAAAAGAAAATGTGACAATGAAATTAAACAATATCAGACCTTTGAAACTCTGCTTCCTCTACTCTTTCCACTTCACAAACTTTTTCCTAGCTTGATGTGAAAATATCAAAATACAGATCTGATCACTGGCCAAGTTGTAAAGATTGTCATTGAAGAATTCAGCCTTTATTTTAGGGTGGGAGGATGGATGGGGCATTTTCTTCCTCTCATTTATGCATTGATCTTCACTTCCCAGGCTACTTGCACCTTCTTGATTCCTCTTATATCAGAGAAAAACCAACATGATGATCTCATTTGTGCAGATACGTTACCCTTTACGCATATCATGAAAAGTGAAGTGTAATGGACTTAAGAAATAAAAATCAAATAGTTGATTTTCAAAAAAGAGTGGCACTTAGGTGAAAGAGATATTTGGACAAAAAATAAGCAGCTCAGTCATTGAGGAGACTGATACTTTGTTTGAGCATGAAGGTAGCACCTTGAGCAACTATATAGGTACCCTTTCCTCAGGGCTTTTCACACTGTTATCCCATAGTGTTAACAAAAGCTACTGGAAAAATGTCTCCATGGGCAATTCGGCTTAGGACATTTTGACAAATGACATAAGGACATTTATTTGTCCAAATAAAACTGTCTAGTGCCTATAGTATGTGACAGAGTTATAGGAACTGGGTATGCAACTTTTACAAATAAAAGTTGTGTTTGTGTGAAAGTTAAATTCCAGTGGGGAGTGGATATATAACAAACAAATAAATAAAATAAAAATAGAATTTTGTTAGCAATGGGTCTGAATAAAATCATTTTATAAGAAGGTGTTGCAGGAGAGAAGAATTGGTTAGAGATTTGTGTAGTTTTTAAAGTCCAGCTAGAATTGTAGTTACGGCCAAGTTTAAATAATCACATTATTCTTCTCACCCTTTTAAAAAATAAGTAGGTTGCTCTAACACATACACTTGAAATGAAGAAAATATCTCCCTGAGGCATGTAAAAATGTTTTCTTGGAGGATGAAAATGTCAAAGTTTTTAATATATAAAGCACAGATATACATAAAACAGATAAATGGGCAATATTTTTGTGATTATAATATTTTAAGGGGAGTGATTAAGGAAACAATGCTTAAAATGTGCCTTTAGAAAACACTATTGATAGAAGATTAAGTAATACAGCCCTAGCTTATGTCTGAATGGCTAGGTAAGATAACTACTCATGGAGTAACTAGGAAACGCCATCCAAGCACAGAGGTTGGCCCATCACCTGTGCGGATCATATTCAGTAAAACTGAGAAGCTCTTCCTTCTCAGCAGGCTTCCCAGAGTACATTGTCAACTATGTTAACAAATCAGTTGTAGCCTGTGAAGTATATTACATATGTAAGATATTGATATTTTTAATAAGGAAGGCTATAACCCCAAATATTTCTAAATTCAAAGGATGTCGATTGAGAATATTGTTACGGAGTGAGAGTTTAGTCCTTATTTTTTCTGGCTTAGAAACATTTTAGAATCCATTATAATGGCAACTCTCCTGAAGTTAGATGTGATATAATTTTAACAACAGTCTTCAAAGATGTAGGGAACACCAGGTTAGGTGATACAAGAATTCAGTCTTGATAGTACCTAGGTGGCCAAGAATAAGTCCTATAGATTTTTCTTCATCTGTATTATCAGGCAGACAAATTAAGAAAAAAGTTAAGTTGTTGAAAAATTACTGAATGGTTACTGTTGTGATATGGCTTCGTGTTTGTGGAGCACCAGCTTGGCCTGGCTCCAGTGAATATCTGCCCCTGGGATAAGTGGGTCATTGCAGTGGTGGATTGGAACTGACTGGTATGGTGATTAGTGCCTCAGTCAGTAGAGACAGCCTCAAAGGGATGCAGTTGAAATGATGCAAGTCTGCACATTGAAAATGGCACTTTGCCCTCTTTCAGCTCAGGTTCTGTTACCCAAAGGAGAACATCTCAATAATGATGTGTCTGCCAAGGTGTGTATTAAAAACTGTTTACAAATTAAACTCAAGTATAGCTAAACAGCTAAACAGCAGTTCCATGAACAATTATGTAAACAGCTTAGCTGGCTGCCTTATTTGGCAATCTTTCCTATTTGGATGAAGTCTGAATTACTTTGCCACATTCAAGTGGCAAATCCCTGGACATTATGTAAATCCCTGGACACTTAGATCATCTGTTTAAAATCTTTCTTTAAAATCATTAGAAATTCTGGTCCTATCAAAATGACTCCCCATTGAGTGATTGGCTGTTTTGCTCCCAGTGTGGCCCTGACTTATTTGCCTCTGTGCTTGGATTTGCTAAGTTGTAACTCTAATATGTCATGACTTCAAGCTCCTTTTTTAGAGGAAAGTTCTCATAACTACATCCTAGATGGAGCTAGATCTTTTGTTACCCTGACATGGTCCTAAAAATTGTACTTCCATAATATCTGCCTTCTATTTACTAGAACCGTCAGGTAAATGGGTTTTAGAGGTCACAGAGATGACATGAGACTGAGTTTGGGAGGTGATTTTAACAAATATTTGAGCATTTAAGACAGTTACAGCCTTATCAATTTGCACTATTATTTTAAAATCTTTGAATAACTGAATTACTTATATGCGCACACAATTATATTTAAAATGTGTCAGTAGTTCACCTGTCTTGTCTATATAAACAAATTGTAGCCTCAAGATGAAGAGCTTTGAGCTATCGACAATTTTTAGCTTAATTTATTTTAATCTCTTTGGGCAATTTATCAAAATGTAAGTGTCTCCCTTTGGTCTCTGTCCAGATCATGAGATTATCAAATAAAATAGTGTGTTTATGTTTCAGAGATGTGTTTTAGAAAAGGGAGGAACAGGAGTAGCTGATATATACAGGATACTTTAAGATAGATTTTGTGTTTCCCTTCTTTCATGCAGTTTTCTGTGTATACACACACACTCACACATACACACACACACACGGATATATTCATTTTTCCTCTTGTACCAGTTTCCTGTAACTTAATGTTTCTACTAATCATCTCTTAGAAAGACTTTTTATCATGATTTTTCTCTCTGTTTGAATTGATTAATGATTCCAGATTTTCAGTGATACTGAAGAGTTGACTTCAGAAATATATCTATCTATGTAAAAATACATTCCTTTGTGAGCAGCTCTGCCCACAGGGATGGTGTTGGCTTTGGTGCTGAGGGTAATGTATTATTATGAGATTGGTATATTTGTTTAGATTATATATCTCTATATAGACATGTCATTGCATGCAATTTAAATTTTTCTGGAGGCCAATAATATATTTATTATGACATTAGCGAAATTCTATGAATGAATATGAATTAAAATGAGGTGAGTTTTCACCTAATTTGTTTTAAATATATTAGTTTAATAATGATAATATTTAGAATTGGCAAGGCTGTGAGGAAAATTGCCATCTAATACTCTGTAATACACAATTTATGACAATAAAAGATACTTCAAAACTTTGAGAGAGGAATGTTACAGAGTCTATCAAATTTAAACATATGCATATTTTTGACGTGGTGATGATATAGATTTCTTCAACAGAAATATTCAAACCACTAAGTAAAGATTTCTGTAAGGGATGTTCCTTATGGCCCTGTGAGGCAAAATATTAGAAATAAAATTAATTCCAAGCAAAAGTGGACTGGTTAAAAGAACTATGTTGTAACCACAAAATGGAATAATGTTTGTATGTGTGTCTAAGTTTCTCAGTCATGTTTGACTCTTTGTGACCCCACAGACTGTAGCCTACAAAGCTCCTCTGTCCATGGGATTTCCCAGGCAAGAATACTGGCTTGGGTAACTATTCCCTTCTCCAAGGGATCTTCCCAGTGCAGAAATCAAACTTGGGTCTCCCACACTGCAGGCAGATTCTTAACCATCTGAGCCACCAGTGAAGCCCCAAATAGAATAATATGTAGCATTTAAAATGAAGAAGAATTCATAAATACTGACATAAATATGACATACTGACATATTCACAAATACTGACTTCAAATATATATATATATATATATATATATATATATATATATATATATATATATTTGAAGGTTTTCCATTTAGTATGTCGGGTTTTATACCATTTAGAATGTTCAATCTGTGGGCCTTCCATCCTCCTCTTTGAAGTTTTAGGGTCATTTTGCAAAGTTTAAAAACTTACTAACACAATATATTTAGGATGTCATGGCACTACATATTTATTTTGAGGAGAACTGCGTGTCTTAATATTTATTTTCCTATCCAGAATAAAACAAATATTGGGAAGGATTGATTGAGAGATCAGTAAAATTTTGTAATTGTCTCCAGAGAAACACATAAATCTTGTTTTATGGTTTTCCTCTTTAAAAAGAGGACTCTGTTATTTACTTTTAATTCACAGTTTCAGTAAGCTGATCATCAGAAAAGGTTTAGTGTCTTTTGCTAGCCTGAATTGCAGCCCAATCCCCAAAGCCACAGAATGTTTGTATTTCTACAAATATTTGTATAAACATTCATAGGCCTGTGTCTAAGAGTACACAAGTATGTATCCTACTGCCACACAGTCAGATCTGTTTACTTCCATCACCAGTCACATCCACAACTGGGTGCTGTTTTCACTTTGCCTCAGCTTCTTCATTCTTTCTGGAGCTTTTTCTCTACTCTTCTCCAGTAGCATGTTGGCACCTACTGACATGAGGAGTTCATCGTTTTGCTTTTTCATACTGTTCATGGGGTTCTCAAGGCAAGAATACTGAAGTGGTTTGCATTCTCTTCTCCAGATATGTACCCAACTTCAGGTATCTCTATGATTATATATACACATATATATATTACACACATATATATATATACTTAATGATATGTGAATCTGTATCCGATAGTATGTATATGTCTATAGGTGATCGTACATGGATCTGTAATGTGGTGACACATGGATAAGCATTTGATAAACAATATAGATACATTTGTATGTATATTCATATTTATTTGATATGATTACACATAATCTTCCATGTATGTGGGCACACAGGGATATTTCTTACCACACATAGGTCTATGTTTGATCATACACAGACCTGTATCTGTCCACAGACATAGCTATATTTTGTCATACGCTGGTCTGTATCTGACTCTGGAGAATTAATTTAGGCAGGATGTGAGTGAACAATTCTTCTGTTCCATGTGGCATAGACTGAGGTCATTCTCTCATAGTCAGCTGATTGTTGGGCTTTTAAGGAGCATCCAGGATGATTACAGTTAACATGAATGGTGCGTTGGTTGGGATGCATAGAACACCAGAATCTGCTGGGTCTCTTTCTTCTCCATGTGGATACAGGGCTGTGTAGACAATGCCAGTCCAGTGAGGTTGTCAGACTTATAAAATATCAGCTCAATGTTCCCAGAGGGAAGAGGCAAAAGCTAGCAAGTCAGTTAAGTCTTCATCCCATCATGAAATGGTGCTACTGGAAATGGAATGGTGTTTTTTCTCATATCTGTTCATCAGCCTTTTAAATTCCAGGTTCTTGGTTCTTAATCCAGATTGATTCTTCATCAAAGGAAACAATCAACACAGTGGAAATATAACATATTTGTAAAGAATATATATCATAATGACTTAATAAAATATATAAGGAACTTCTACAGCTAAATACCAAAAAAACCCACAAATAAGCCAATTTACAAATGGAAAAAGAACCTGAAGAGATAGTTTTCCGAAGCAGACATGGAAATGGCCAATAGGAACATGAGAAAGTGTTCAATATCACTAATCATTGGGGAAATGCAAATTAATATCAAAATGAGATATCACATCACATCTGTTAGGATGGATATATGAGGTATATATCAGAGAATAACTTTTGGTTAGGGCATATTGAAGATGGACTCCTACTAGAGTAATTCCCCTAGATACAAATGAGTTCTGTTCTTAGGGTGTGTTCCTAAGTCCAATCTGTTCGTTGGTCTGAAAGGTTAGCCTAGGTACCCAACTAACACAGCCGACTTTGTACTGTAATAGATTTGCAATAATTTTCACAAAAGTAATACACAAATAAGTAAATAAACATTTTTTAATCTAACAAGCTCAATACCTCTTTTTTTATAACAAATAATATCACAGTGAACATAGTACATATGTCTCTTCTGGTCACCAGAAGTATATGCTCTAGTGATGCCCTTTATGTGGGCTTCATGGATCATCTGCTATTGTGGGCTGGCTGCTGTGGACATGATTGTAAACATAACTGACCCAAGTCCCTTTGGTTGATGGCCCTTTTGTAGTGGCTGCAAGCTGCTGGTGGGTGAGGCCAGGTCCTGGTATGGCTGATTGTATGGGCAAAGATTCCCAGTTCTGGAGCAAGCCCATTGGTGTGTGGGTCTGAGTGATGAAAGAGCTGACTTTGAAGCTATAGGTTTCTAGGGCTAGTGATGACAAACTGGTGGGTGGAACCTAGTCCTAGGTAGGCTGGCTGAGGGCCCCAGTGTGTCCTTGAGCAAACAGAGACTCCAGGATTTAACTCTATCCACCAGTGTTCTGGCACTAGCCCCAGGACCCAGTGGATCATGGTCTCAAATACCAGTGTCTGGACACCAGCCCTTAGACCAGAGTGGTCTTCCTACTGGGCCACAACCACAACATGCTGCAGCAGATGCCAACACCATGAACACAATGGTCCTGCAGCCAAGCTTATCATGATCTTGTTCACCTAACAGCAAACACAAACTGGCCTAGCATCAACAACTAACAGAATGGCGCTACATCTCTGGAACTCTCAAAAGCTCCCCGGTCTGAAAAGTCTCATTTTTGGCTGCTCATCTTTTTCGTGCAGGAAACATGGGCTAGGTAGCTTGATGTGGAGCTCAGACCCCTCTATCCTTGGGGATATATC
Organism: Dama dama; assembly: GCF_033118175.1. Classification (NCBI taxonomy): domain Eukaryota; kingdom Metazoa; phylum Chordata; class Mammalia; order Artiodactyla; family Cervidae; genus Dama; species Dama dama. Next base: position 7,784,182 of record NC_083712.1, on the reverse strand, counting down.
CCCTATATCCTTGGGAGGAACCTTTGCAATTCAATTATTCTACCATTTGTGTGTTGCCTATTCAGGCTACTGGACTTCATGCTGTAGTACTGTGTCTCTGACACTCCTACCTGTCCCATCATGTTTCCTTCCTTATACATTTAGTCACAAAGGATGTTATCTACTAGTCTTCAGTACATTCTCATCAATAGTTGTTCTGTAAATAGTTATAGTTTTGGCATTTCCGTGGGAGGATCTTTCTATTCTACCCTATTGATCATGACACACTATACTCAATCTCTGTTTATGACAATATTGCAGATGGTGACTGCAGCCATGAATTTAAAAGATGCTTACTCCTTGAAAGGAAAGTCATGACTAACCTAGGCAGCATATCAAAAAGCAGAGACATTACTTTGCCAACAAAGGTCCATCTAGTCAAGACTATGGTTTTTCCAGTAGTCAGGTATGGCTGTGAGAGTTGGCTTATGAAGAAAGCTGAGCACTGAAGAATTTATGCTTTTGAACTGTGGTGTTGGAGAAGACTCTTGAGAGTCCCTTG